>NC_091124.1:19037500-19137500 GCF_040183065.1 Periplaneta americana
AATTTTGATGGGACCAAATTGCACCAAAAACGGATGTTCTCTGAACCCAATGATCATATTTTAATTATTTTCATGTAATAACAATTAAGAAATATGTTAAAGGAATTATCATTGCACTAAATGAGTGGTCTCTGGACCAAAATGATCGAATTTTAATTATTTAAATACAATTTAAATTAAGTAACATATTAAACGATTTATCCTTCTATCAAGCACGAATGTTCCCTGGATCAAACGTCCTATTTTAATTATGTAATTACTTTATATTTATCTCTAACGGGTGCAGCGGAGCGCACGGGTACAGCTAGTATACAATATTTTGAGAAATGGTAGAATATATCAAAACAAGAAAAAAAACTCATAAACATGGCTCCTAAAATGAATATCGTACGAAATTTGAGTACTTGTTCATGAACATACGCAGGCGGTCCGGGTTCGAGTCCCGGCCATTTAAAGTCATTGGTTTATTCGTCTCCGGTGCCTGATTTGGAATCCCTTCCGAATCGAATTGTGGCATGTTCTGAGGACATACGCAATACTCCTGCAGTTTGGGATCGTGTTCGCAGGTCAATGAGACATCGATGTGAGGTCTGTATTCAAGCAGGAGGTGGACATTTTGAACATCTTCTGTAATGACGACCTGCGGAAAGAAAAACGTTCCGGTGAATTTCAATGTTGTGAAGGCCATAACTCGGAAATGAAGCATTTCCGGACACATGTTGCAATGAACTATTTTGATTGTCTACATGTGGGAAATACATACCTGAAATTATGCCCCGTATTTTTTAAACATTCTGTATAGTATGATGAAAGAGTAATGGAACGGAGAAAAATTCTCTCCGGCGCCGGGACTTGAACCCGGGTTTTCAGCTCTACGTGCTGATGCTTTATCCACTAAGCCACACCGGATATAGGTAACTCCGACGCCGGTTAAAATCGTCTCAGATTAAGCTCCAACTCTTGGGTTCCCTCTAGTGGCCGCCCTCTGCACTACGTCATAGATGTCTATGAACGCAGGACCGAAGTCCACACATGTGCTGAGGTGCACTCGATATGAGTGACTAGTTGGCCGGGATCCGACGGAATAAGCGCCGTCTTAAATCACGAAGTGATTTACGCATATCATATATATTATTTTAATGTACCGAAGTACATATGATATTTCCATGCAGATATTCTGCGTCATCATATGATGAAAGAGTAATGGACTTCGGTCCTGCGTTCATAGACATCTATGACGTAGTGCAGAGGGCGGCCACTAGAGGGAACCCAAGAGTTGGAGCTTAATCTGAGACGATTCTAACCGGCGTCGGAGTTGTATCCGGTGTGGCTTAGTGGATAAAGCATCAGCACGTAGAGCTGAAAACCCGGGTTCAAGTCCCGGCGCCGGAGAGAATTTTTCTCCGTTCCATTACTCTTTCATCATATGATGACGTAAAATATCTGCATGGAAATATCATATGTACTTCGGTACATTAAAATAATATATATCCTGTATAGTGCTTTAAATCTCTCTTTTGTTGCTGAGCGAAGAGTGGATAGGGTAATAAATTTCATAAAATGTCTGTACTGGGAGAAAAGGTGAAATTCGATTGCCATGTGTCATTTCCAAACTCTGAGATTTTGAGCTATAGGCTAGTGTCATACGTAGTTCGTTCGAATTTTATTTTTTCTTCTGTCTTTTTTGAAGGTCCACAAGGGCAGACCTCGAGAACCACAGGTGGTCCGCGGACCACAGTTTGAGAAACGCTGGTCTAGACACTTTACATTGCAGCATTGCTTCGTATCATTACGTATATCGCGACCAAAATAATAGGCTAAAGGCCCATTCACAATGAAAATTAAACATAAACATAACGTAAGCGTAAAACCTTGTGTTCATGTTATTTAATGAAAGCATTCACAATGAATTACGAGTACATAAGCATAAACTTAATCTTAATCATAAGACGTTAACATGAAAGTTTGCAAACTCCAAACTTTCATGCTTATGTTTATGCGATTTGGAAACAGTACACAAGCGGAAAGCGTGTTTTCACTTTTTGTTTAACATCTCATGGGCTTTGCCTACAGGCAATATTTTGTTCTATTGGCCGTGATGATAGCTAGGCGCGCAACATGGAATCATATGACGAAAAGTTGATTATTTTACATCTCCGTTTCTTTGATTTCAAGTATTGAAAGCCATATACTGATGCCATTGTAGTTATTAGAAACATAAATTGAATAGCTACATCGTCAGTCATTGTGCAATTCTCCATTTTTATGTAATAGATTCTGTAGTTTTGTTGATTCGGTATGTTTGTTTCCACACACGTGTTATGTTTACGTTATGTTTAATTTTCATTGTGAATGGGCCTTGGCTACTTAAGTTTGTGGCATATGTTTATGTGCTTATGTTAATGTTTTTGTTATGTTTAATTTTCATTGTGAATGAGCCTTAATACTTTTTAGTCGTAAGAAAAAACTGGTAAACACACTACTGTTGAAAACGCGTTTAGGCTCCAACTATCGGAAGTCATTAAAAAAAAGAGCAGAAAGTTTTCCAGTTTTTTAAACGTCTCGCATTTATTAGAAAATTAAATCCCGGCTACTTTATCCAGCACGCCTACACAAATTAATTCCAGCAAAACACTTCGTTGGCGCTGAACTCCTTGCAGAGACGCAACCCGCAACACATGGATGCCAACAGTGGAATTAATTTAAGTGAATCATTACTTTTTTTAATACGGTACACAAAAACCAGCCTTCCGCTTTCCTCTGCCGCCGCATGTCGCTCGCAACTCACGGCCCCCTGCGGAGCCGAAACGTGAACACGTGTCAATGCCTCCTGGAATCGTAAGCGATAACTGCTGACAACTGAATATCGATGTCCGTTCCACAATAATATTTATGAAGAGCGGCATCCTTCTCTTTTCCCCTTTTATATCAGCTCATTCCAGCAGCAAGCGTGTAAACGGACGCCATGACGACTTTTCAGAACTGATGAACGGTGGAACACGGGATCCTGCGGATACGGCGGACAATATCGATCGAGATAACAGAAGAAGACTGCTCTCGCGTATGAATACAAAATTTGAATGAATAACTGTACGCACAAAGTTTAGTTCTGCGAATATACACCACATGTCCAACATTTCTTTAAATTTCCCACTTTATAAAGGAATCGTGTAGGTGAGTCAGTGAAGTTACGGTTTTACAGTGCAGTGAACAGTTCCGATCAGTGATAATTTATAGCGTCAATGAAATGTGTTCTATAGTGTCAGTGAAATGTGTGCTAAAGTGTCAGTGAAATGCGTCATAGTGCCACTACAGGAAATGAGATGAGAGTAAAGTGAAAGACTATTGAAACTTATGTAGGTTGTGTTGTAAAATTAGGTATTTTATTTTATGTTTTATTATTATTGTGTTAAATTGTATTATGTATTCTTACTGCATTGTGTATAAAATTGTATATGTGTTGTAAATTGTATTGTGTATTGTAGATTTTATTGTGTATTGCTTATCATTTTATTGTGTATTGTTAATATTGTATATACCACTGCCACCGGGTGCTTGCCCACTTGCAGTGTAAATAAATACATACATACATCAATAATATATCGGTATAATATCGATTCGATATCGATATATCAATAAAAAAGATAAATCTTGAAACATATCGATGTCAATAGGATACGTTTGAAGTACAAGAGGAAGCATTTTTCTACTCCCTTACTAAAATTTACTTATTTACTCTATCGAAATGAACCAAAAATTTTCATTTTCCATAGAGTAAAACCTCGTTAATACGCTCCCGTTTATAGTGCTATCCCGTTCATTACGCTCTTTACTTACGGTACTGTTCCTGGATATTTCATATATAATTCTGCATAATTTTACCCTCTTGTAACCGGGGAGGGAAGTGTGGAAAAAGCCAGAGGCGGTATGCTACCTCAAGATTTTCCTCCGGCATACCTCGATTTAAAAAAAAAAAAGGCATACCCCCTCCCTTACAACATAGATATACATGATACATACAATAAATTGTTCCGTACAGACAGTAACGCGAATCTTTGAAGCTTACGCAACACATTAAATTTCTTAATAAAATAATTTCAAGTTACTTCAGTTATTTACTAGATAATTTTACATTGTCCATTGAGACTTATCATTTAAAATAATGTCAAAGCTTCAAAGTGCCTTACTTAATTATTAATAAAAGTGCAACTACAACAAAAATGACAATTACAAAATTTGCAGAATGGCCATCACAAGATGCAGACCACAGCCTTCTATACTTAAAAATACTAACCGTTGTAAGCATTCCAGGGGGTTGACTTATCAAATAAGCGTGTCTAAATACACACTGAATACAGTTCCAGAAGGCTGTGGTTTAGATTTACGAAGCAAACAGATAGTACTCTTTGCTGTGAAGAAATGCATAAACAAATTTTTTACGACCACAGTTTTTCATGATGGTATGTCATTTTTCACTAACGGTATGTTTTCTGGCCACAGAAACCAGTGGCGGTATTCCATACCGGCGCAGACCGTCTCACTTCCCTCACTGCTTGTAACGCTTCCAAATCCCGCTTGTAGTGCTTTCTTCGGATCGGAAATGAGTAAAAAAAAAAGTCCGAATAAATTGCGAAGCTTATATTTTAAAAGTATACTGAAGAAATATGTTCCTGTGACAGTACTGGGGGGCATTTCACTACGAGTGCAAGAAAGAAATTTCACCTTCTGCCTGAAAAAAATCACCGGACAGCACTATCGGAAGCTGTACGAGTATTTATCGGTACTTCCCTTTGTTGAAAGTATTTAACACTCAAAAGTCTCCTGTCAATACATTTCTATCCTTTCTGCAAAATTTAGTCATCCTTTGAATTCTGAGCAGTCGGTTTTATAGTGCAAAATGGGAAAGCGGAAATATTTATCTAAAAGTGAAATGGTAATATACGTTACAAGAGCGGTATGTTGACATTTTCATGTTCGAGGAAAAGATTGAAAAAACGAAACGTAGTTGAGCTTTTTAATTTCCGAGAACATGAAAACAAACATACCGCTCGTGTATCGTACATTATTTTGTGCGAAGATCGTTTATTACATACCTGAAAGACGAATTTTTAATTAGTTGCAATGAAATCTCCATGTTGGTTTCTGTTTAATGACGCCAACTTCGGAAAACCAAAATATCTTTCTTCAACATTGTTGCTATAAAATGTTTTCTGTGTTTACTATACAGGCCGTGATATACGTCTGTGTCCCCCCCCCCCAGTCTATAAATGCGAACTTAAAACAAACGGTAAGGTTATGTAATGATTTATTTTTCATTTTAATATTTTAACAATATTATTTATATAACATATTGCAGTAACAACATCGGCATCTGGAATCTTGTTGAATTTTTCACGGCTTCCTTAATGTTACTTGTATCAGGAATGCAATAAGTTTCGTGGAGTAGTAGACTTTACTTCATTTTTGCAAATATTTAAAAACAATAATTAACATTGCAATTTAGGTGAAATTGCAGTGGTAAGTTTCCAATTTATAATTATTACTATGTTAAACGTCTCTAAAAATAATATGTTAAAAGCCTAAAGCAGTAAAATGAATGTCGCGCTTAAGCGGTAATAAGAGGGAAATTGTTATGTGTGTTACGTTGGGAATACTAAATGTGGTATTTCACACTTACCGCGTATTGGTTCTGTGCGGAAAACAAGCAAATACGCACGATCTCGCACAAAATTACATTAGTGTTGCTCCTAGTGGTGTACCAAGTGAAGTTATCTGTAGTTACTTCTTGAAATATGTGTCGATTTTCGTTAGCTCAGCACATACAATTGTGCCGGTTAATTATGCCATTAAGTTTAAATGTGGTTTCATCTGACCAAACAATTAAGTCTTGAAAATCTCCCCTTTCATCACACATGTTCAAGAACCACTCACAAAATTCCTGCCGCCTATCTGGATCGTCCTCATTTAGTGCGTGGACAAGTCTCGGAATGTAAGGCTTCCATTTCTGAGCTCGCAAAATTCGATGAACACTGGATTTGCTGATACCAATCTCACGAGAACATTGCCTCATTGACTTCTTTGGGGATTGTGCAAAAGCCTGCATGACTGCATCAACACTCTCGTTATCGGTGGAACTTCTCTTTCTTCCGCACCGCCCTTTCAACACATCTTGCACCGTTCCGTCGACTTCAAACTTGTCTCGGATTCTTGTGATAGTTAACCTTGTTGGTGATTGTTCCAAATTCAACCCTCCAACGTCGTTGAACCTCAACAACATTCTCCACTTTCCAATAACATTTCAGTATCCACTTACATTCATCGAACGATAATTGCACCGCCATGTTTGTTTATAAACAGATGAACATGTTTCCATGTTTTCACTGCCTTCTGAATCATAAACCGCAAAAAGTCGTATTTCTATCTCATTTCTTTGCTGTGAAATAGTATTTCAAAGAGTGTATACATCAACTTGGGACTCTCTCTTTCTCTCTCTATATAGGATATATATATATATATATATATATTACACACATAAATATGTATATATACACCTACATAAATACATATATACAGGGACATCATTTTATTTTTACTAACATTTCTAATATTAACCTGGTTATACCTTTCCATCAACGATTAAGAATTGGAAACACCGTTTGCTACCCCGTTCCACGACTGGAGTTCGATGATACTGGCGTAAAACACAAACAAATCACTTTACTAGCTATAGAAGGGAAGAAAAGTAGTTCATCCACTTACGTAAACTAGGAAATATTGCGATTTTGAGTTTGATAATTTTCATTAGGTTTTTGTTTAATCAAAATACAGTTCTGTATTAACAATAAGTGTTTTTACTCACGAACTGGGCTTTCCATGCGGACGTATTCATTATGCAGTGTATATTATATTGTCTACATCACATTAGCGTACAATATAGAGAATGAAGTTAAATTAAAAAATAATAATCATAATATGGATATTTAAACACATTTTTGAAAATGGTGGCCGTTCATTTCGATACAGGCTTCAGTTCTAATGTGCATATTATCGCACTATACTCTATTGTACGTAATTCCAGTTACCAGTTTCGTCCTTCGTACTAGTAACTCATGTTGCAATAATTCTGCACCTACTTTATAAAAAAGTACCTTATGTACTGTAAATTCAATCTTCACTTCTGCCCGATCCGAAAAGATAAAATTACTCAGACATGCTATCTACTGTCCGTCCAAGTGGTTACGTCGCAGGGTCGTAGAAAGGGAGGAAATCACGTGACAGTTAATTACTTAACGAGGCCTTTTTTATTTAAGTTATTTTAAACAATTGTATGGGTATAATATTACGTAGACGTCCAATTCCTAACAGAAATTAATGTTCTCAGACAAGAGCTAAGACAGCCCAGCCACTAGCATTTACAGAGAGGCGAATAGAAGCAGGTGGGGGAAACCGGGATGCGACGTAGGCAAATGGAAAATGATGCGATATTGAAAGCTCTTTCGTCACTGGAAAACGCGAACATATTTTTGGAACGTACTGTTACTATGACCGTAAGGCTACTATGACTGTATATGCGGTCTTTATTTTATTTTATTGGGTTATTTTACGACGCTGTATCAACATCTAGGTTATTTAGCGTCTGAATGATATGAAGGTGATAATGCCGGTGAAATGAGTCCGGAGTCCAGCACCGAAAGTTACCCAGCATTTGCTCGTATTGGGTTGAGGGAAAACCCCGGAAAAAACCTCAACCAGGTAACTATATGCGGTCTTGGATCTGTGTGGAGGTCGGTTGAACTTCATTAGTAGATGAGGCGGGAGTGAAGTACATTCAAAAACTCAGGTACAATAAAAATTGAAGTAAAAATAAAATGTTGTCCCTGTATATTATAAAAATAATAATCCGTGGCGCTACAGCCCATGAAGGGCCTAGACCGACCAGCCGGCTGCTGACCTCACGCCCACATGCAGAAGCAGAGGTGGACGATCATCCAACCAGAATGGAGGCATCGTGTGGTTAGCACGGTGATCCCCCCAGCCTGTATATTATACACACTCGAAAACTAAATAAACTTCAATCAAAATGAAAGCAATGTTCAAAAAACTACATTTACATTAAATAACTTGGAAATGTCACTTTATTGGTCTGACGGCACATTATTAGATTTCATTCAGATGGGGTTCCATTATTACTATTTAACGTCCGCATATAAAATACTGTACTTACATTTTACATTTGCATGATTAAACGTCAATGGCGTGCACACGGACACTTGTACTTCACACAAATTACCGCTTGACTTCTCTCCTGATTTCGCAGTCCGTATTCGTTCGACAGGAGAATGGCTTATGAATGTGATGATATTCATGACAGTGCTCAGAGGTACAATCACAGAGACAGACGAAAGCGAAGTATGTGGGTGGCAGAAGCACTCAACGTCGAAAACATGTTGTCTAGGACGACATACCAAATATCAAGTGCATTAATGCACGCGCTAAAACCAGCAATGTATACGCTTGCATCCGGTTCAAAAAGAGATAACAGCTGAAGTTTTGAAATATATAATTTTACTTACGGCACAAGGAAATATACACTGTGAAATAAAATCCGTGACGTGACAGTCCACGGAAGGCCAATCCCGATTGCAGGTCTCAGCTCACGGGGAAAAAATGTGGTCAACACGATCTCCCAAGCCGTTATAAATGTATGCTAAATCGGATTTCGCTACTCGTTGTAGCTCCCCAAATTCATCACGATTATGGGTAGGCCGAAATTTCATTAGATAATTTTTCCCCCATGAAAAAACAAACGAGCCCTCACTCTGTATCGTTAGTCCAAGACATGACGCCTTAAACCACGCGGCCACGGCACGTGACTATCATGAGACAAAGTACAAGGTGAGTAAAGAAACGGGAGATTTTAATTTTGTTGTTGGTAGTAGATGAATTATTTTAGTAGGCTTAGATTCATTGTCATTGTTTAGCCTGATTGTTGCAATTTATTAAACATGGAGCATTGGACTGGTGAGCAACGAGGATTTGCCGTAAAATCTTATTATCTAAATGGTCAATGCGCAGAAGCTGCTCGTTGGGGCTTTCGCCGCCACTTTCAACTCCTTGTCATGATTCTGTGCTCTCTTCCCATGCGATTAAAATCTGGGTTCGCAATTTAGAATAGACATTCTCAGCACTAAAGAAGAAACCTTCAGCTGGAGAAAAAAACAGTTCGTATTCCTGAAAACATTTCCTGGCCTACAATTCTAAATATTTCATTGTAACAGTGGTGCTTTGATGATGATGATGATGATGATGATGATGATTATGACGATGGAACGATCACTTGATGATGGTAAGTAGGTCTAATCATTGGATGATTGATAATTTGATGATGATGATGATGATTGATCATTTGATGATCATGAGTAATCACTTGATTATTTCATTATAGTGATTCATGGTGTGGTGACCGAGTTATCTGACGCCTGACGATGGTGATGATTGATCATTTGACTATTATAGTGATCGATTATTCGATGATGATGGTGATTATCATTCGATGACGACGGTGATTGATCATTTGATGACGATAGCGATAGACTGATGGAGATTATGACATTTGATGATGACGGTCATTATTGAACATTTGATGATGGTAATGATCCAACATTTGAAGATGACGGTAATGACTCAACATTTCATGATGATGGTGATAACTGAAATTTGGTGACGGTAGTGATGATGATTGAACATCTGATGATTGTGGTGATGATTGTACATTTGATGATGGTGATGACTGAACATTTGATGATAGTGATGACTGAACATTTGATAGTAATATTTGAATTTTTTTATGATAGTAATATTTGAACATCTGATGATAGTAATATTTGAACATTTGATGATAATGGTGATGATTGAATATTTGATTATGGTTTATCATCTGATTTTAAAAGTTATTATTTTATTACGATTAAGATGAGTAATCATTTGATGATCATCCCTATTTTATTATGATTATGATGACGATGATGATGAACTTAAAAGTAGACCTACTTGAGAGGTGTGGCCACCCCTGCAGAAAAGCTTTGTTCTCGGGGCAGTAGTTTATACGTTACAGTGCAGCAATAAAGTCAAACGACCCTTCTCAAGGCGAGGGGAGATGAGATGCAATTCGGGGTAAGCACCTGCTGTATCAGGCTCTGCGTAATGGGGTGCCCCGCGCAGCGTTAACGTGTAAGAGGTTGGTGGCCGCCTCACCCTCTGAACACGGCCAGAAACTTCGAGCCTCAACTTCTTCTCTTCCCATGTCGTTACATCCGATAATGATTGCATAGGGCTTTATTCATGACAACTGTAAGGGACACCGGGGATAAAAACGACAAATCTGACACGACAATCACGTATGTAAATCGAGGCCCGGACCTGCGGTATGTATGAATAAAAGACCTACCGGCACCTCAATTGTCTATAAGCTTCTTCACCTCATGTGTATGCACAGAAATTTCCTTTCAATGAGCTGATTCTTTTTTTTTTTTTCTGCATTAAGCAAAATCATGCACTTAAACTTTAGCTTTTGACAGTTACTGTAATAATTCTAAGGAGAAATTTGATTTATTAATAGAAAATTAAATTAACAGAAAATTGTGTGTAGAAAATTAAATTTTAGCCCATAGAAATTATTTATAAATCACGCAACGCAAATAAAAGGACTATTTTGAACAAACTACGATTACATAAACAGACCAACAGACCTATATACATAGGTTGGATAAAAAGTAATGGCAACACTGCTGTCACGTGACGATGGTGCGTTCGAGAGCTGCCAGCTGTGTGGACATGAACAAGGACTGTTAGATGAGTTAGTTTAGCCAGCGGCGACAGTACTCCATCAATCTACTGCAGTGTGTAGAACGTTCACTTTCATAGGGATAGTGCGAGCGCCCTAAGACCATCCTTACAAAACTAGAGCAACGTTCCTGGATCAAAATTGAAATGGCACGAGGTCATGGTGCACAAGAATGTTTTCAGGGACTGCGTGAAGCATGTGGCGATGCAGCGTTGCCATATCGCACGGTTGCACGATGGGTTAAAGCGTTCCGGGAAGGCCTTGTTGCACCGGTACCAAAGGGAAGGTGACGACTTTCTTGGACGAATCGTCGCTATGGACTAAACCTGGACTCGCTCGTATGAACCAAACTTGAAACGCCAATCAAATGAATGGAAGCATCCCGGTTCTCCTCGTCCAAAGAAAGTGCGCCCTACACAAAGTGCTGTGAAGGAGATGTTCATTGTGGCGTATGACATTGATGGGGTAATACTGCACCACGCTGTACCTCCAAGGCAGACGGAAAACGCGGACTACTGGAACATCCACCGTACTCACCCGATATGATCCATGCGATTACGATCTTTTCACCAAAGTGAAAGAACCATTGCGAGGGACCCGGTACAATACCAGAGATGAACTTATCCGTGCTTTAGGGCGGTCAATACGGAACATCAACAAAGATGGACGCGCTGATGGTGTACGACGCCTTCCAAACATTTGGCAAAAGGTAATAAATAAGGAGGGGGGCGACCATTTAGAAGGTACGTAAATGTTGTACCCCTGTGAATAAAGCCATGTCAGAAATATCGAACTGTTGCCATTACTTTTTATCCAACCCAAGTATAAATGTTTAAAGGAGACAAAAAGACAAACCAGAACAGTATCTTAGTTATCAAAATGTTCTGGTTCTATTACATGATATTACCTGTGATTATATAAATAGAAAAAAAAAACAATTCTCAAATAAATTTGCATTTCTTATAAACATAAAACGTAACGTTAATATCTTTTTACTTGAGATTGTACACTTGATCTCAAACATATAAAAAGAAAATTCCTAGCCTTTTAATAAGGGCCTAGTAATTAAATAAAGACTGGGGAACGGATTATTATACACTGAAAGGTAGAGATGATGTTTCAAATAGTCTACTTGATTGTTTATACATACAGACGTGGACAAATTATTAACAAAATTGACGATTTTTATGATAATTCTGTTTACAAAATTTGACTTTTCAATTTAGACTACAGTTGACAATTTTGCTTATTTCTATCATTACAGTAGATAGAAATATGAAAAAATGTCAAATGTAGGCTATTCTAAATTGAAGAGTCAAATTTTATAAAAAAATATATAATAAAATTTTCAGTTTTACTAATAATTTGTAAATATGCAAAAATGTCAACTCCAGTCTAAAATGTGAAGAGTCAAATTTTGTAAAAAATATATAATAAAAATCTTCAGTTTTGCTAATAATTTGGAAATATTCAAAATGTCACCTGTAGTCCAAATTGAAGAATCATACTTCGTAAAAATATATAATAAAAATCTCCAATTTTGCTAATAATTTGTCCACGTCTGTATATAGGCCTAACAGTTGCCAAAGTAGATAAAAATTCAGTCAGGTACGAGTATAAACAACTGTGGCGATTCAAGGCTGCTTGACGTTCGGGACTTCGGGAGTGATCAATCTCGGCATCTCAAAACACTCACAAGCAGTCTTTACGTCAACGACGCAACGTATACAACATTGTCGTGCGGGTTTTCGGCTTTGTGGGCGCTGTTAGTCTCGCTTTCTCGATCATTGTTCATCTCTAGTTTCCAGCTACACATGAGGAGAGACCTGGCATGTGATCTGTGCGAGAGGGGAAAGAATAAGCCATAAAGAATAACAAAGGAAGATTGTTTCATTATGGTTGGTATTATACGAATCTACCGACACGGAAGTTCATCTCAGACTAAAACCTAACTCCCCCTCCATACTAACTGGAGATATAGTCACGGCACATGATAAGGTTACAGGACAGGTCTTGCATCCTCTACTGTTCTCCAACCAGGAGATCAACCGTGAAAGGAATGTGCTTACTATTGCGTCGTCTATTGGAACGAAGTAGATAAATAATATTACAGTTATAACGTCTGTTTAAGAAACCATGCGCTCTCCTGCATATGTTATTTCCTGTATGAAGAGATTAAAAGACCAGGGGCCTGTTTCACAATGTTTACAATCTTTGTAAATTGTAAACTTTGCTTGTAAATTGTAAACTTCTGTTTCACAATCTTTGTTTGTAATGTTGAACTTTCCAAAAAAGGAAATCAAATCTTTACAAATTAAATTTTGCTCACTTTACAAGTATTCTGTTTCACAATGAAGAGTAATTTTACAAACATGTAAGTTTTACTTGTAAAATTAGCACATTTTCTACAATACTTCTGAGATGTGTAAAGTTTGATATTGCAACAAATTATGAATAAATACAATAAAGAAATACTCATTAAATTAATTTTTGAGTCACTGGATAAAATTAAGAATTAAACTAAAGCAGTTTTGATGTTATTAAGGAGTTCTAATGACTCAGACGAAGATATTGAATTTAGGCCTAATCAAACGAAGACGTATAACTTGCGTAAAATTCTCCGGGCAAGAATTAATAACACGTTCGTATCATTGTATAAATTTAATGAAAGGTTTCGAATGAGTCCCACGCTATACTTCAGAATACCGCGTAAGTATTTATATACGAAGACAGTATTCAATAAATACTCGCACTTAATAAAGAAGTTCCCTGCACCAAAAATAAATAATTCAATAATGCAATAGCGACACTACTTAGCAGTATTCTGAAGTCGTTTCGAGTCCCGTTTCGCTGGAATCTCTCCTACAAGATATGGGACATCATATATCCAACATCCAAAAGAGAAAAGTGATTCCCTAACCTCAAAGCGAGAACTGTATTGTTTTGCATTGGAGGCAGTCAATTCCGTGGGTTAGCAGATAAGCACGGAATTTCTAAGATATCAGTGTGCAAAAGTGCGCACAGAGTAGTTGATGTTGTTAAAAGAGTTAAATTCGGGGCAGGTTTTTGATCACCAAAATGTTATTTACTATAGCACAGAATTTTTATGCTGCCGATGAGCTGACTAATGTTTATGAGGCAAATCAAGATTTCAGGTATAACTCCCTGTAAAGTTGATTTGAATAATTTCGAGGGAAAAATTGTTCCGGAGCCGGGTATCGAACCCAGGACCTTTGGTTTGACGTACCAACGCTCTACCACTGAGCTACCCGGGAACTCTAACCGACACCGATCCAATTTTTCCCTCTATATCCACAGACCTCAAAGTGGGCTGACAACCGTCAAGCAACCAACTTCGAGTGCACACTAACTCCGTGTG
The DNA here is from genome assembly GCF_040183065.1 of Periplaneta americana. NCBI lineage: Eukaryota > Metazoa > Arthropoda > Insecta > Blattodea > Blattidae > Periplaneta > Periplaneta americana. Next base: position 19,051,723 of record NC_091124.1, read on the forward strand.
ACTTAAATTGTGGTTTTCTGTTAACGAACAGTGACGTGTATTATGCAAATCAAGATTTCAGGTATAACTCCCTGTAAAGTTGATTTGAATAATTTCGAGGGAAAAATTGTTCCGGAGCCGGGTATCGAACCCGGGACCTTTGGTTTGACGTACCAACGCTCTACCACTGAGCTACCCGGGAACTCTAACCGACACCGATCCAATTTTTCCCTCTACATCCACAGACCTCAAAGTGGGCTGACAACCATCAAGCAACCAACTTCGAGTGCACACTAACTCCGTGTGACTTAAATTGTGGTTTTCTGTTAACGAACAGTGACGTGTATTATGCAAATCAAGATTTCAGGTATAACTCCCTGTAAAGTTGATTTGAATAATTTCGAGGGAAAAATTGTTCCGGAGCCGGGTATCGAAATTAGATCGGTGTCGGTTAGAGTTCCCGGGTAGCTCAGTGGTAGAGCGTTGGTACGTCAAACCAAAGGTCCCGGGTTCGATACCCGGCTCCGGAACAATTTTTCCCTCGAAATTATTCAAATCAACTTTACAGGGAGTTATACCTGAAATCTTGATTTGCATAATACACGTCACTGTTCGTTAACAGAAAACCACAATTTAAGTCACACGGAGTTAGTGTGCACTCGAAGTTGGTTGCTTGACGGTTGTCAGCCCACTTTGAGGTCTATGGATATAGAGGGAAAAATTGGATCGGTGTCGGTTAGAGTTCCCGGGTAGCTCAGTGGTAGAGCGTTGGTACGTCAAACCAAAGGTCCCGGGTTCGATACCTGGCTCCGGAACAATTTTTCCCTCGAAATTATTCAATGTTTATGAGGTTAAGGATGAAACATTAATAAATACTGATGGATCAACACAATGATTTTGTGTTTAGACATCGTAATTATTTTATCAATTGCATATTTGTACGTAGACCAAATCTGTTATTTACTTATTTGACTGAATTTTGTGCTAACTTTGGTCATTTAAGTAATAGACGTATTGGTATACTCGACCAATCACGTGACATGAAACTCCATTGTCGCCAATATATAAAAATCTAAATACTTTTAATTTTTTAACAATACTTTATATTTTCTGTTGGTGAAATATGAATCAGCAAGCTTAGAATAATCTATTTTAGTACAAAATATAAACATATGTATCGATAGTAGTAAAAATACAGCGACTTTAGCTCTGCTCCTTAGCGATTTTTGTAAACTGTCGTTGGCGATATTGTGTAACCAATAATGCGTATTTGAAAATTTCTTTAGCTGATTTTGTAAAGTTCGTCAGACTTTACAAACTAATAAAATAGCATTGTCAAACACAATTTACAAGCATTTGTAATCTTTTACTTGTTATTTGTAAATTGTTAATTTGTAATTTGTAAGGATTGTGAAACGGGCCCCAGGAGATTAACTGTGATCTAATTTTGTAACTAGGGTAGTATCAATATGTCTGTATCAATGTTATGGTTTGTGCTGTGAGAGCTAGCCAATAGAGATAAGAGTATCCACGTGTGTGACCTTATGACATGTTATGACATCAACATTCATTCACAGCATCAGCCCCCTTCCCTTCATTCCCTGGAGACTTTCTCGTGGTTGGAGCACAGTACTGTAACGGTCTGACTAATAAAAACTCTATATACAGACGTTTAACTGTCTTATACAATGAGTAGCTTGTTTATAAGTCGTGTGTAAATTCCTTACTAATAATCTCTACATACTTCGTGTATAACAGTATAACTGTTACACAGATACGTCATAGTTTCGTCATTACTTCCTTACGAAAGGTAATAGAATATCTGAGGTTCTCTATTGCATCCGGTAGAGCGCTCTAGTGTGGCGTGTTAAATATCGATAGTACAATGGCTCTAATCGATTACCACACTACATTTTGGTCAAAGAGTACAAGCTACAGCAATATTATTATCACAGTCTATTATATACAGTCGCGAAGCTTGAGGTGTTTTTTTGCAAATCTCGTGATAAAGCGCTCCAAGCGGTTAGCAACTAGAAACAATAGACTGTCCATGGTCGACTTTGGACTGTGTCGTATTTCTACCGAGTGCTAGCTCGTTGCGTTTTTCACATTGATGCTTGTGAAATGTTCGTTATTGGTTATAATGAAAACGTAAATTGCTAAAATATAATAATTGGAATAATAATATGGGACAAGGAGGAGACGTTTGTAGTGCTATAAATTGTAGCAACAGTAAGAGAAAGAGGCCTTATTAAACTCTTATCCTTTTTCCGATTTCCGAAAGATTCAGAAAGGTTCCTGGGTTTCCACAAGAATGCCGTGCAGAACAAAACTGTTAATTTGAAGTTCTTTGTGACTGTTAGAATACATTATATCCTTAAATTTCACAATGAAATGTTTCAGTCTAACCGAAAGGACATTAGATACCGGTTAAAGTTCTGTCACTTAGGCTGCTAAATTTCCAGAGAAATAAAAGTTAGGTCTACTTTTTTTTCAGAGGATATATTTTTAATTGTAGCTATTAATTTTGTTATTATTTTTATGTGCTATATTACTAAAGACATAGAAAAATGAAGTTTGTTTTAATGAAATGTATTGATCACGTTTTATTTTGAATTCTGATGGGATTATTATTGCTTAGGCCTACTTTTTTCTTCAAAGGATATGTTTTTAATTATAGCTGTTAATTTTGTTGTTATTTTTATTTGTTGCTTTACTAGAGACATAGAAAAAGTCTGTTTCAATAAAATTTATTGATCACGTTTTATTTCCAATTCTGGTGTGATTATTATTGCTTAACCTCATCCCACTTTGTTAACTACGTAAGCCTACACTACAAGTACCGGTACACGTAAGTTACTCCATTAATTCATATTTCCATTATTATTGTTGTAAAGAGAAATGCAAATTAATATTTATTGGTTTCATAGTTAATTATCGCTATAATCTTGAATGAGTGAAGCTATTATAGTAAATTTCAGTTCGTTTTGCACAAACAAAAATTATATTAACTTATTTCTTGCAGGTATCTTCGAGTTTATGGTGGAATTTAATATACTTCATTAAAATAATAAATTAACTTTATGCATTAAATATTTCAATAATGGAAGGAAGGTGTTAATTTTTCCAAAAGAACACGACAACGAAAGTATAACATATTTTGTCGGCTGCTAGGAGAGAGATCTGCGATGATGAGGCGATAGTAGCGATCCTAGTGGTGGGCAACTACCCATGTTTGCATTTTTACTACATATTGAGCTTCGCGACTGTATATAGTAGACTGTGTTATTATAATAATTCTATGATCTTTGGTTTGTTCTTCTGTGGTTAGAGGGAACCATCATCATAAAATGACAGTCGATACGAACAGCTGTTAGAGGGGCGGCCATTTTTTCGCTATATACAACGCTTAAACAAGGGGTTTCGTGTATATAACTACTGCAAAGCAATTCCCATTGTATAGTTACAGCCTGTTTATAGGCCCATAGCTTATTCACGGTTTATTAGTAACGTTTTCTGTCTCAACCTTGCATATGTCTCGTATAAAAACTATACACGGGTTATTAGTAAGACTGTAACGGTAGAAATGGTTGTACACCATTGACCGCGAAATCATGGGCAACTAATCGTAAAAAGTCGTACGTCACTGGTGGCGGAAATGGTTTGAGTGGTCGCACGCCGCTGAGCTTGAAAAGGGAAGTGATTGTGCACGTGGCGGTATATCAATGATTGCAGCAACACCTGCTATCTGGAGTGCACCGCGGCGCATGAGGGATCACCTGCACCTGCTACGGAGCAGTAATGAATGAAAGTTCGAGGGAACCGGTTCTACCAAACGGAGTGAGATACCATCGAGACACACCGAGTGATTAGCACTAATGGAGAGGGAGGGAGTTCTTCCCCATTATCTACGACAATTCACAGCATTATACAGAGTGATCCACGATGATTTACCGTCACTTACGGAGCTTATTTCTGAAGATGTTCTGAGCAAAAAATGTAATATAAACATTTGTCCTAATCTCAATATTTTCAGAGTTACACTAATTTGAAGTCGTGTGTAAAATACAATTATTCTTTAGTAGTTTTCCAATTCACTGCGGGCTAAAGCAGGGAGATGCACTATCACCTTTACTTTTTAACTTCGCTTTAGAATATGCCATTAGGAAAGTTCAGGATAACAGGCAGGGTTTGGAATTGAACGGGTTACATCAGCTTCTTGTCTATGCGGATGACGTGAATATGTTAGGAGAAAATACACAAACGATTAGGGAAAACACGGAAATGTTACTTGAAGCAAGTAAAGCGATCGGTTTGGAAGTAAATCCCGAAAAGACAAAGTATATGATTATGTCTCGTGACCAGAATATTGTACGAAATGGAAATATAAAAATAGGAGATTTATCCTTCGAAGAGGTGGAAAAATTCAAATATCTTGGAGCAACAGTAAAATGACACTCGGGAGGAAATTAAACGCAGAATAAATATGGGAAATGCGTGTTATTATTCAGTTGAGAAGCTCTTATCATCCAGTCTGCTGTCCAAAAATCTGAAAATTAGAATTTATAAAACAGTTATATTACCGGTTCTTCTGTATGGTTGTGAAACTTCGACTCTCACTCTGAGAGAGGAACATAGGTTAAGGGTGTTTGAGAATAAGGTGCTTAGGAAAATATTTGGGGCTAAGCGGGATGAAGTTACAGGAGAATGGAGAAAGTTACACAACGCAGAACTGCACACATTGTATTCTTCATCTGACATAAATAGAAACATTAAATCCAGACGTTTGAGATGGGCAGGGCATGTAGCACGTATGGGCGAATCCAGAAATGCATATAGAGTGTTAGTTGGGAGACCGGAGGGAAAAAGACCTTTAGGGAGGCCGAGACGTAGATGGGAGGATAATATTAAAATGGATTTGAGGGAGGTGGGATATGATGATAGAGACTGGATTAATCTTGCACAGGTTAGGGACCGATGGCGGGCTTATGTGAGGGCGGCAATGAACCTTCGGGTTCCTTAAAAGCCATTTGTAAGTAAGTAAGTAAGTAAGTTTAAGGGTAAAAGAATTATGGCGAGTCCTCGGCATCAACCCCTTTGATGTGATTACCTGGTTGGGTTTTTCCGAGGTTTTCCCCAACCAAAAGGCAAATGCCGGGTAATATTTTGGCGCTTCCTCGGACCTCACCTCATCTCACTACATCTCGCCAAAGTATTGTAAAAAATTGCACAAAATTGTAGAAAATTACTAAATTGTAAAACTTTAAAATTTGTAAAAATTGTAATTGTAATATTGTAAAATTTTGACTTGTTCCACATCTTAAAGCTTCATTGCTCATGTAAGATCTATTGAATAAAATGAATGAATGAATGAATGAATGAATGAATGAATGAATGAATGAATGAATGAATGAATGAATGAATGAATGAATGAATGAATGAATGAATGAATGAATGAATGGAGATAAAGAATGAACTATTCAGAAGTATCACTTCTTTATTCTGAAGCTAAAAATGTGTTGTGAATTCCATAGTTGCTCCGTACAGATTTCTTTTTCCAATTTTTAACTACAAAATTACATTTTCTTGCGTATTTGTCACAACAATTGTTACAAATCATGCCGCTCTTGTAAATTCTTCAAGACTGTACATGAGGATGCATAATTAAACTGTAAAGAATCAATTTCCTAAAGTAAAGATTTGTAACAATTTTTGTCATAAGTGCGTAATAATGATGTAATTTTTAGTTACAAATTGGAAAACAAAATCTGTACGAAGCAATCAAAAATACATTTTTAGCTTCAATTAAAGAAATGATACTTCTGAATAGTTCATTCTCTATTTGCAATATATTTTTCACCCTTAAAACTAAAGAAAAAAACGTATTTTACAAACAACTTCAAATTAGTGTAACTCTAAAAATATTGAGATTAGGACAAAAGTTTATATAACATTTTTTCGCTCAGAATGTTTTCGGAAATAAGCTCCGTAAGTGATGGTAAATATCGTGAATCATCCTGTATATCATTACCATCATTTAATAATATTATTAATAATAATAATAATGACAATAATAATAATAATAATAATAATAATAATAATAATAATAATAATAATGTAGTTAATCTAAATACAAGTAATAATGTTGTTTGTAGATACGATAGTCTTATATCACCACTTCTTAGCCACCGATTTATATCTATATCTATGTATGTATGTGTATATATATACATACTATATGTGTGTGTGTTGTGTGTCTGTAAAAAAAATATGGTTTGTTTAACGATGCTCGCAACTGCAGAGCTTATATCAGCGTCGCCGGTGTGCTGGAATTTTGTTCCGCAGGAGTTCTTTTACATGCCAGTAAATCTACTGACATGAACCTGTCGCATTTAAACACACTTAAATGCCATCGACCTCGGTCGGAATCGAACTCGCAACCTCGAGCACAGAAGCCCAGCGCTCTACCAACTGTGCTACCGAGGGCGACAAAATTCATCAATGGAGTCACATTGTAGACCGTTATTTGTGAATGAAAGAATAGTGACTGTAACATGACTGTATATTTATCAAGCCCTAAATTTTGTCAAAGATAATTCACAAATGTTGACACATAGGAATGATGTTCACCTATACAATACCAGAAACCGTGACCTTTTTGACTTACCTAAATGTAGGCTAACAAAAACAATGAATAATTATTGTATTATGTCTTTAAAAATTGCAAATAAATTTCCGACATATGTTTCCGATCTGGAAAGAAGTCTTTTAACAGACTTGTCTCTGGTTCGTTGATCAACAAACCCTTTTATGATATCAATGAGTTTATTGATGTTAATGTTGTTGAGTGTTTCTGATATAATTTTATGTCTCTGTTATTTATTTTATATGTATTATTTGACTTTGCCAACTGCACAAATATGTGTTCACTGACTGTACGATATTCAATATACTCAATAGATGAATAAATAAGTAAATAAATATTTTCATGTTATGAGAAAATATAAAACAAATAAAAATAATAAAGAAAACTAGAATGAAGACGAGGAGGAAGAAAAAGCGAACGGAAGAGATGAAGTAATGGACGAGCAAATACAGGAACACAGAAAATAAAGAAGAAACGTTGAACGTTAAAAGTAGAAAGAAAGGAAGCGGAAACAATGAGTAAGCAAAGAAAGAAAAAAAAAAGGTAAACTGATGAACAAATATTAGGAGGGACAGAAGGAATTAAGATTTTGAAGCTCTCTTAGTTGCCCATATCTTGAACCCGCATCTTGTTACAAAAATTCGGCATCGCCCAGTTAAAATTTAATAAAAATCTGAACAAGCGAATTCCGCAGTAAGAAACAAACGAAAAACGACAAGAAGTGCGTAATAATGTGTTGTGCAGGCAGAGCGCTAATTTATCAGACACACAGCTGATGTGAGAGTCACGGATCAGACAGCTTGCTGAGCAGTAAAACCGGCGACAAAAATGAGCTACATGGCTAATGCGTCAACGGAGAAGAATTTCTCGCAAAACACTGTGCTGGCGTTACAAGGATCCCACATCGTACGAGGAGGAACGACAAGCTGCCGCACAATGGCTTGCCAAACAGTGAAAAATGTTATTTATTTTCATATTTCGTCATCTAGCGTGAGCCACCGGCGCACAACGCGTTTGTCTTCTAATTCTGTCGTAGGTTCGTATCCCACTTGTTGTTTATATTGTTGAGTTCCTTTCAGAATTTCTCCCAACTGTAAGGCGAATGTCAGGTAATGTCGTGGCGAACCCTCGGCGCATCTCGGCAAATACCATCTCGCTACCACCAATTCCACGAACACTACGGTCCGTCCAGGACTCTGTAGAGTATAAATACGAAAAAAAGACCTCTACGCAAGTGGTATGTGGGAGGGCAGAACCAATGACCGCTCTGGGCGGAGACATTGGTTGAACGAAGCTATAGTCCCGTCGCTCTAATTTCCGGCAGCCAATCACGTTGCAGGTCGCCTACATTTAAACGTGTGCGTCTTGTGATTCGCTGATGAAGATGTAAAGCATTTCCTAAGGCTGGATAAATACTTAACATATAATCGCCCGCCATTTTGGCTCTTTCGTTGGCGTTCGCAGAAATCACACGAGGACGTTATTTGCCGCTCAATTATTTGCTCAATTACAGTGCGTTTGATTTATTATCATGATAATGTTCAACGGTGAAGCAAATACATTCCTCATCTGGTAGCTCGGCAACGAAAGAACAAAAATGGCGAACGATACTAACTACCTAGACTTTATAGAGCCTTCACTTCCTAAGACGTAAGCAAAGGGGAGGAGTCACACCGGAAATAACAGCGACACGACGACTATAGCGTGAGCCACCGGCGTACAACGCGTTTGTCTTCTAATTCTGTCGTAGGTTCGTATCCCACTTGCTGTTTACATTGTTGCGTTCCTTTCAGAATTTCTCCCAACTGTAAGGCGAATGTCAGGTAATGTCATGGCGAACCCTCGGCGCATCTCGGCAAATACCATCTCGCTACCACCAATTCCACGAACACTACGGTCCGTCCAGGAATCTGTAGAGTATAAATACTAAAAAAAGACCTCTACGCAAGTGGTATGTGGGAGGGCAGGACCAATGACCGCTCTGGGCGGAGACATTGGTTGAACGAAGCTATAGTCCCGTCGCTCTAATTTTCGGCAGCCAATCACGTTGCAGGTCGGCTACATTTAAACGTGTGCGTCTTGTGATTCGCTGATGAAGGTGTAAAGCATTTCCTAAGGCTGGATAAATACTTAACATATAATCGCCCGACATTTTGGCTCTTTCGTTGGCGTTCGCAGAAATCACACGAGGACGTTATTTGCCGCTCAATTATTTGCTCAATTACAGTGCGTTTGATTTATTATCATAGGAGCTACGACATGATAATGTTTAACGGTGTGGCAAATAGATCCCTCGTCTGGTAGCTCGGCAACGAAAGAACAAAAATGGCGAACGATACTACCTACCTAAACTTTATAGAGCCTTGACTTCCTAAAACGTAAGCGAAGAGGAGGAGTCAGCGTCGCGACTATACCAGTCGCATGCAGAAGGGGATCATTTCTATCTGAACACACTACCACGAGCATCTTACCCCTTAGCGGCTTCGAGCTGATGCTACCCGCAATACACTCGGCACAGATAGGCTCCGCACTCATATGCGCCAAGTCTCTTTACAGATTCCTGGGACAGACCATAGATAACTTTGTAGTTGATAATTTGATACAACGATAATCTATAGACTACAGTGTGTCGCTAAACTAGACCTACAAATTTTGAGACCGGATAGATGATTTTTTTTTTCTGAAACACTTTTCGTTAAGGAGCAAATGGACAGCGATGTATCATTTCAGTGCAACAAGGTTTTATGTCACTAATTGGGTGATCTCACAGGACGAGGTAATCAGTTATTTCAAAATGAATTAATAAATTTAATAACAAATCATTCATGTTACAGGTATTCATTTGACCAAAAAGTAAGAGAAACACAAACAAAAAGCCACCGGCGTGGCTCAGTCGGTTAAGGTGCTTGCCTGCCGGTCTGAAGTTGCACTCGGGCGCGGGTTCGATCCCCGCTTGGGCTGATTACCTGGTTGGGCTTTTTTCGAGGTTTTCCCCAACGTAAGGTCAATGCCAAGTAATCTATGGCGAATCCTCGGCCTCATCTCGCCAAATACCATCTCACTATCACCAATCTCATCGACGCTAAATAACCTCGTAGTTGATAAAGCGTCATTAAATAACTAAAAAAACACAAACAAAACAATAAAAAAGAAAAGAAAAACACTTCAGTGGTGTTAAATTAGCAGTAAGAACCCAATACACTGCAGTCAGTTTCTTCCTTAACAGAAAGTGTTTTAAAAAGACTTACCTACTCGATCCCAAAATTTGCTGATGTAATTTAAGAGACTCCTTACAATAGTGACCGGCATGTTCCGTGCTCTGTGACGTCATACCACGGAGCCGCCACGCTCTTTGCTCGGGAAACTCTGCATACTGAGCACAGCGAGGAGAGAAGGTTCAACTGAACAGTGGTGGTACGGCGCCTATGCAATGACAGAGCGCGATCCATTCGTCTGAGGTAGTATGGGAACAGTACAATTACAATACATTTGTACGAAAACAAAACTGTACATCCGTGATAAATCAATGTAACAAAATATTTTGGTTTGTAATCAAATTTAATATACTTATAATAATATGAAATTCATAATATAGCCAGCTGCAGAAGCGTTCGCATTATGTAAATGAGGCTCCGAAACTGCTATAAATATACAAATATAGAAATAAATAATTTAAGCAGCACTACAACACTTTGTCTACTCGGAAACTTGAAAGAGTTCAAGTGTTTTTAACAGACATTTTCCTACACAATATACAGATTGAACTATGTAGATCCTAACTTGGTGAGGAGTATGCAAAGTATATTTCAACTTTTGAAACACACCATCACTTTGTGTTACTACCGTGCCCAAGCGAAATGCTTTGTCGAGATCAAACTGTGTTATGGAGTATGGAGGAATTGCGAAGTGTTTGATTTGTGGCAAGCTGTTTCAGCATGTAAAGAAATTCAATATTAGAATGCCATTATTCTGTATGCCACACAAATTATCATGACAAATATGGGGGAGAATATCGACAAATACTGGTGCAGCAATTGAAAGATAAATTGTTAAGTGAAGCTAGGGAACACACTGTCAGTGAATCAATGGTAAACTTAATGCTTAAGATATAGGATTTCACTAGCCATTGCAAAGAACATGCGTTCTTTTAATGACGGGGAATTTGCCAAGAATGTTGCAGAGTAGTTATTCTCTAGCAAAATACAGGAATGTGATTCCATCAATTTATCTCCAAGAACTGTCTTATCACTGCTGCACCGACGCCACTGCGCTGGTGCGTGATAACAGTAATACGACTCAACTGCTCGCTCTTCCAAGCTCTTGAGGCCTGACTGGCTCTTACGTCATAACTGCAGCTTCTGCCGGCCACTGCCTTACAACAACACTGGATAACCCACATATGATATGGATGCAAGTGTCAATCCGACGTACGTTAGTGGAAAACGATCAACCAACATTACAGAAATCTGTAGGTCCAGTGATCCAAAAGAGCCGGTAACATTTTTACTGATTTATAAAGTTCAGAAGAAGTATACACCCAGTGTTGGTACTGTAGGGTAGTATATAACAGCTTATGTATGCACAAGACAGCTGAGAATTAACTCGTAACGCGCGTGGAATGCTGGAGTGTGGGAAGAATCTGTAATGGGCTGTACAGAAACTCTGCGGCAAGGATCTGAGCTGGGGCTATAAACACTGGAGTGCTGCAATCTCCGATTACCAAGTCTGTTCTTATTTCCTAATATTTTGTCTCTCTCATACAAGAACAAGGTACAGTTGTTGGAAAGAAAAAATTACCTCCAGATGCAGTCTCGGAGAACATTCAGTTTAATATTACAGGTGAACTAAGAATACTTTATTATTGTATTGAACTGGCTATAGGTATGCTTTAGTTTATTATTACAGAGTTGCAGAGACGTAAGCAGAATTTTGTCAAGGAGGAGTCATTATTATATTTGTTTACAATTTTAAATTGTTTATTATTATTATTATTATTATTATTATTATTATTATTATTTTAACTTCGCTTTAGAATATGCCATTAGGAAAGTTCAGGATAACAGGCAGGGTTTGGAATTGAACGGGTTACATCAGCTTCTTGTCTATGCGGATGACGTGAATATGTTAAGAGAAAATCCACAAACGATTAGGGAAAACACGGAAATTTTACTTGAAGCAAGTAAAGCGATCGGTTTGGAAGTAAATCCCGAAAAGACAAAGTATATGATTATGTCTCGTGACCAGAATATTGTACGAAATGGAAATATAAAAATTGGAAATTTATCCTTCGAAGAGGTGGAAAAATTCAAATATCTTGGAGCAACAGTAACAAATATAAATGACACTCGGGAGGAAATTAAACGCAGAATAAATATGGGAAATGCGTGTTATTATTCGGTTGAGAAGCTCTTATCATCCAGTCTGCTGTCCAAAAATCTGAAAGTTACAATTTATAAAACAGTTATATTACCGGTTCTTCTGTATGGTTGTGAAACTTGGACTCTCACTCTGAGAGAGGAACATAGGTTAAGGGTGTTTGAGAATAAGGTGCTTAGGAAAATATTTGAGGCTAAGCGGGATAAAGTTACAGGAGAATGGAGAAAGTTACACAACGCAGAACTGCACGCATTGTATTCTTCACCTGACATAATTAGGAACATTAAATCCAGACGTTTGAGATGGGCAGAGCATGTTGCACTTATGGGTGAATCCAGAAATGCATATAGAGTGTTAGTCGGGAGGCCGGAGGGAAAAAGACCTTTGAGGAAACCAAGACGCACATGGGAGGATAATATTAAAATGGATTTTAGGAAGGTGGTATATGATGCTGCATGGAGACTGGATTAATGTTTCTCACGAAAGAGACCGATGGCGGGCTTATGCGAGGACGGCAATGAACCTCTGGATTCCTTAAAAACAATTTGTAAGATTGTAAGTATTTCGTCAATTTTGGCTACATATTTAAATACAAGTAAATATTTCTCATATTTACATAAAATCCCGGCTGCGGCTATTAGTGTGTTCTCTTCTGTTACTGAACTAAGAGGAAACCATTGAAACCCATTAACAGATTGATTACTCCGGAATAGGAATCCAAGACCTCTGGAATGCGAAGCTAGTATTTTACTATTGCAATAGCGCATTGAGTCAACCATCATTGTCTGTTGTCGATTGCCAATGACCCACTATCATTTACTAAAATTGAGGGGTGCTCTGGTATAACAAAGTATGTATAGTAGTGGCAAAAAAAAACAGGACTGACCCTTGTAGCTGATTTCAGAGCCGTGTTCACAGTGATAGCACGATAGACTGGTAACTAAGACTTTCGTGGTTCGAATCCTGCCTGGGAAGGAAACCTTTTTTTGTTCCTTATTCAAATTTATTCCCAATACTTTTCAATTGCAGCGATATTTTACTACTTAATTAACTTATTATTCCCAGAACATGAATTTTACCAACTTATTTTCTAATGGCTTTCGAAATGGGCTACGTCAGCAGTCGAAACTACAACAATTTCAATAGATTACTCGCTATCTTGTGAATGCGGGCGTGGCATGCGCAGTGGCTCATTTCGGGGGGACTGATTATTCCGTCGGTCCGGTTTTTTTGCCACTACTGTACACATACCTCGCCACAATGTATCAAAATAACAAATTCAGTAACGAGATTTTGACGAATAATATATGATACTGCAAATCAAGATTTCAGGTATAACTCCCTGTGAAGTTGATTTGAATAATTTCGAGGGAAAAATTGTTCCGGAGCCGGGTATCGAACCCGGGCCCTTTGGTTTAACGTACCAACGCTCTACCACTGAGCTACCCGGGAACTCTAACCGACACCGATCCAATTAGAGTTCAGTTAGAGTTCCCGTGTAGCTCAGTAGTAGAGCGTTGGTACTTTAAACCAAAGGTCCCGGGTTCGATACCCGGCTCCGGAACAATTTTTCCCTCGAAATTATTCAATATATGATACTTATACATATAAACTATCAATAATACTAATTCAAAAACGCAGATTTGTTAATGAAAACAATGTTACTTTTACTTATTGCCAAACACCCACTTCTTGCACATACATTGTTATTGCAGAGCATCCCTCAATTGTTATGCTCCACGAGCACTGTCCCAGGAGAGATTGGCGTAGATACCGAATATGAAAATAGTCTAGCCAACAGTTCAGGACAAATCGCTACAAGTACAGAGAAATGGCATTTCCAAAATCACTTTACAATATGAGCCACACTGAAACCACGTAGTTCCCTGAAAATATCGATAGATTTTTAAAAATATAATACTTTCACTTTGTACGCCATACAATTACGGGAAAGTAAAAATGTCAAAATGTGATGTAGGAGTGACACGAAACTCGCCACTGAGCAGCCACCACTACCAAAAGCTCTCTGCCCGCAGCTGACAAGCGTCATTTCATGACGTAAATTAATGAATATGTTTTGCTACATAATACAGGCTGTAGCAACGGTTGAACCCGTCCCTGGTATCAGGACCGCTGTCCCTCACTTTCCCTAGGGAAAACTAATTTAGAGTTCTGGGAATTGGACGTGAATCAGTTTTCCCCGGGAACGCTGCAGCCAGCGCGGGGTGTCGTTCTGGCGAACAATAGGTTAATGCATCTCGTTAAGCCCTACGCTGTGCTTCCGAATTTGTGTCCAATCCCATTTGCTGGTTGTTGGCCTGTTTACAGATGTAATGAAAAGCAAAACTGCTACTAATGCAGTGCGAGAAGTTGCTCAGACAGATGTTGAACATCTCCCTATTACTAGGCTACAGGAACGAAATAAAACACACCGACCATCAACACTCAAGAACAATAAACAAAATACTAACAATCAGTTTGAAAATAATGAACTAAATAGACTACACCGGCTTCCACATCTATACTATAAACCAGTGGTTGCCAAACACCACGAAATTGTGACATAATAAAGGGTGCGTCAAAAAGAACGGATGGATTTCAAACTATCGATACGCAGCGAGGGAAGGGATAGAGTGAGGGGGACCACGACTGTTGGGTCAGCCAGAGAATGCAGTTTCAGTTGATAACATGGTGTTGGTCTGGTGTACAACGTGCTTTCATCGTAGAGACATTTTTGAAAAATGAAGAGTCTGTGATCGCCACTCAGGACCATTTCGATATCGGATGTCACGCTAGGATTCCAACTCGGAATACAATTTTGCGGTGGGTGGCTTCATTTCGTATCACAGGTTCAACATTAAAGAAGAAAACACCTGGACGAACACGGAGCGCGTGTACACCTGCAAATGTGGAGACAGACACTAGGTTTTCCAGCCACCTCAAAGATCAGCCCGCAAACATGCTATTGCACTGAGATTGTCCGAGACTACGGTTAGATCTCGCGCCTTGCGACTTCCTTCTTTGGGACCATTTGAAGGCGTAAGTTTGTAAACATCGATGACATATACTGGACAAACTGAAGACGGCGATTCGTGAAGAAATCGCGGCAATTCCACCAGCTATGACTCTGAAAGTGATGGCGAACTTCAGAAAACGCCTCGATGCCTGTATCGAAAGCGAAGGACATCATATGGATTATGTTGTTTTCCATAAATAAACTGCATGTATTGGTGAATATCTTGATAACAATAAATTTTTGATTTGATAAATCCTTACAATTTTCTTGCCATGTGAAATTCATCCGTTCTTTCTGACGCACCCTTTAGAAATGCAACCCGCACATTACTATCGCAGGGAGAGGGGTGGAGTGGGTATCTCCTCAGGTAATGCAGTGAATAACAGTGCAGAGACGGACTATGACCAAAAAATAAAAGCAATATAATATTCTTCTACTTATTAACTACAGGCCTATACACTTTTTTCCATGTTAATTTTTTATCCTCCTATTCATTATTTTTGTATTATTAATAAAATAAAATAAATCTATTTTCTTATTTACCATGAAAAGAACGTGTACTATTTGAAATTAGAAAATCGTACCAGGCTGGTTACGAAGTTGTAAATTACACTACATATTTAAGAAAACGTCGAAGTATTTTACTCCGGTTAAGACATAGAAGCCGATTCCTTTTACTGTTTATTTATTAATGAAATATTCAAATTACAGTACATACGTCGAAAAAAAAAACGTCGAAATATTTTACCCCGATTAAGACATAGTAGGCGATACTTTTTATTGTTCGTTTATTAATGAAATGTTCAAATTATAGGCAAGAGCGTAGTAGTTTTCATAACAAGAAGAATAATGACAACGTACATTGTTCTCTTATACTTCATTTAAAATTTTACAAAAAATTGAGTAGGCCTATCTCATATTTTTGTCATCTGCACAAAATAAATACTTTCCTGCCATGCTCCTTAAAATTAAGTTTTTGCTTATTATCTGTTTTCGAACAGACATCGAAACATATTATCCTACACACTTGTAACATTACATGTATACGTCCGCTGCTGATGTCTTCACTTATATCGAGGTGAAGGCTATAAACAGAGGGTGGGGGTATGATGCAATGGTTACGCTTGAGTGGAGGCAGGGGCATGTGTCGCGACACAGCTTTTGGCGATCATTGCTATAAACAAAACATCCCACACCCGATACCGACAACCATCTCTATAACAATAAACTAAACACGGCTTACCAACAACGAATTCTATAATAATAATAATAATAATAATAATAATAATAATAATAATAATAATAATAATAATAATTTATTTATTTCGAATATTAATGTGCAAAACAACAGCACAAAGCCACTTACAGTTTAGCACAAAATAAAAAGAAAACAAAACAGAACAAATGATTATGAGAATGAATGACAGAAAATGGCAGTGAGATGAAATACAATCAATCAACATTAATCACTCACCAAATACAACAAATAAATGGTAATATCTAACAAATAATAAAAGATATTAAATAACAAGTAAGGATATATCATGCATAAGTAAAATCGAATCTGATCTTGCAAATTAGCACTTTTAATACACCTGGCTACTGGAGAAAGGGATTTAAATAATTTAGTGAAGAAAATTCTTTGACCACGAAAACCTTTCACGGGAATTCTAAGGTAGGTGTTATGTATAAAAGAATCACAATCAATGACACCATTAATAGCATTATTAAAGAAAGTGTAATCAATATCCTGACGTCTCGAATACAGACTGATACAGTTAAAATATTTACTAGATAGTTCATAGTTTAAAGAAGAGGAGTTGGGTACGTATCTGAACGCACAAAGAGAAACGAATTTTCTTTGGATATTTTCTAGTTTAGCTGAATCAGTAGAAGTAACAGAGTTCCACGCAACAGATGCATATTCTAACTTAGACCTTACTAAAGCATAATATAATGTAAGTAGTGTATGAGGAGAGGAAAAGGAATAAGTAATAGACCTAATCAGACCAAGCATTCTTAGTGAATGATTAAATAAATGAACAACATGGTCATGAAAGTACAATTCAGAATCAAGATATATACCGAGATCCTTAATACAGTCCTTCCTGGTTATGGCGGCATTCGATAGCGAATAGTTGAACTTTAATGTAGTCGTCTTCCTAGAGAAAGTGATAATAATAATAATAATAATAATAATAATAATAATAATAATAATAATAATAATAATAATAATTTATTTTATTGCTAGTAAGTTTGAGATGAAGACAAGTTAATAAATACAATGAAAGATAAACTAGCCCACTCCTGAATGTGTAAGACTCGTGCTCAGGAGGGGATTCCAATACAGACAAAAATAAAATTAAAATTGAGAGTGAATACAGATTAAATAGTGTTTAATATGTTTAAACCCAAACTATAAATCCAATATATTTTTTTTTATTAATTTGGAGAGGATTCGTGGTTAAAATAATATTGGAATACAATTTTGTTTAACAATCTGGGACCTTGACTCATACTATGATAAAAAGCTGCATTGATTTTACATTTTGGTTCAGACAAACGCAGAGAATTCATATTTTTAGTTCTATGTTTATGTATATACCTTTCAAAGTTATTAAAATTTCTATGAAAATATTTTAATAAAATAAAATAATACATTTGTTTAATATTGAAAACTTTGAAGTGTTTAAACAATAATTCAGTTGGGTAATCTTTCTGCTTTTTTGAACAAATTTTAATACCTTTTTCTGTAGTAAAATTAACGGATAAAGGTTGGATTTGGTTAATAACAATAATAATAATAATAATAATAATAATAATAAAGTGCACCGAGCTCACCAACAACCAATAATATAGAAAACTCACGAACTCATCAATTCTACAACAATAAACTGAATTAAGCTTACTAATCAATTATAATACCAGGTCCAATTGAGCTCACTAAAAACCAATTCTATAACAATGAACAGAACTAAATCCATCAACGACCAATTCATAACAATAAAATGAACGGAGCTCACCAACAACCAATAATATAGTAAACTGAAAAGAACTCAACAATCAATTCTATACTAACTGAACTAAGCTTATTAACCAATTATAATACCAGATTAAACTGTGCTCACTAAAATCTTGTTTTATAACAATGAATATAATTGACTTAACTACTGACCAATTCTAAACAATAAAGTCAACTGATTCTATCAACAACTAATTCCGTAATAAACTGAACTGAGCACACCAAGAACCAATTCTATAATAATAAACAGAACTGAAAAACAAGTTCTGTAAGAATAAACGAACAACCAATTCTATAATAATAAACCAAACTGAATATCAAGTTCTGTAAGAATAAACGAACAACCAATTCTGTAATAATAAACCAAACTGAACAACAAGTTCTGTAAGAATAAACGAACAACCAATTCTATAATAATAAACCAAACTGAATATCAAGTCCTGTAAGAATAAACGAACAACCAATTCTATAATAATAAACCAAACTGAACAACAAGTTCTGTAAGAATAAACGAACAACCAATTCTATAATAATAAACCAAACTGAACAACAAGTTCTGTAAGAATAAACGAACAACCAATTCTATAATAATAAACCAAACTGAATATCAAGTTCTGTAAGAATAAACGAACAACCAATTCTATAATAATAAACCAAACTGAACAACAAGTTCTGTAAGAATAAACGAACAACCAATTCTATAATATAATAAACCAAACTGAATAAGTTCTGTAAGAATAAACGAACAACCAATTCTATAATAATAAACCAAACTGAACAACAAGTTCTGTAAGAATAAACGAACAACCTATTCTATAATAATAAACCAAACTGAACAACAAGTTCTGTAAGAATAAACGAACAACCAATTCTATAATATAATAAACCAAACTGAATAAGTTCTGTAAGAATAAACGAACAACCAATTCTATAATAATAAACCAAACTGAACAACAAGTTCTGTAAGAATAAACGAACAACCTATTCTATAATAATAAACCAAACTGAACAACAAGTTCTGTAAGAATAAACGAACAACCTATTCTATAATAATAAACCAAACTGAACAAAAAGTTC
The DNA here is from genome assembly GCF_040183065.1 of Periplaneta americana. Taxonomy (NCBI): domain Eukaryota; kingdom Metazoa; phylum Arthropoda; class Insecta; order Blattodea; family Blattidae; genus Periplaneta; species Periplaneta americana. The sequence continues at coordinate 19,070,839 of NC_091124.1, forward strand.
TGTAAGAATAAACTGAACTGACCTCACCAGAAACCAATTCTGAACTGAGCTCACCAACAACCAGTTCTATAATAAAAAAAACTGAACTGAGCTCACCAATAAGCAATTCTATAACAATAAACTGAAATGAGCTCACCACCAATTCTGTAACAATAAACAGAACTGAATTCACGAACAACCAATTCTATAATAATAAACCAAACTGAGCTGGCCAACAAGTTCTGTAAGAATAAACTGAACTGACCTCACCAGCAATCAATTCTGACCTGAGCTCACCAACAACCAGTTCTATAATAATAAACTGAACTCAGCTGGTCAGTAAGTTCTGTAAGAATAAACTGAACTGACCTCACCAAAAGCAAATTCTATAATAAACGGAATTGAACTCACCAATAAGCAATTCTATAAGAATAGACTAAACTGAGCTCACAAACAACCAATTCTATAATAAACCAAACTGAACAAGTAGTTCTGTAAGAATAAACTGAACTGACTTCACCAGAAACAATAAACAATAAACAGAACTGAGCTCATTGACAACCGATTCGAAAACAGTGAACTGAAACGAGCTCACCAAAAACAAAAACTAGGATTCTTGGTATAAGTTACTCCGAGTTGCTTAGTACCTACTCACAAGGTGCTGTATATCTGATATGGATTCATTGACAAGATTCGTTCCTTTTAATACGTCCTGTCACTTCGCAGAGTTTGTAAAGACTTCACTCAACGCCCTATTTAGTTTAGACAGATGATTTCAAACACGTTACAAAGAACAAATCACAGCCATAACAAAATCACAAAAAATTTCAAATAGGCAGAACACATCACAAACGCCAACCACACCTACAGTAACATAAATACAGACATAGAAATTCTACATATTCAACCAAAAAACCAAAAACTACACACAGTGGAACAATACGAAATATACAGACACACAAAAACATATTCCCATGAAATCCTCAACACACAACTCAACTTCAGAACACACACACTTTTTGACTCCACATTACACTACACAAACACACCCCCACAGGAAGCATAATCAGAATGCACGAAAACCAGGATCACCCAGTTCTGAAGTTATCCTACAACAGGCTGAAACTAGTCAACAAGGTAACCTAGTTTTAACAAGTGAAAGAAAGAAATTATATATTCCGAAGTGATATAGTGTTAAAAGTTGTGTAATCAAGATGTACAAAACATTAATTAAACAAATAACGTGTTTGAAGTTGTTCAGTCCAAATCAATTACTGCACAGGAAGTACTAGCTAAGGAATTTTCAGACATTGATTTAAATGAAGAGTAAATGTTGTCTGCGTCTGTTTGCACTGCTGTTCTTTATGTACATCGCAACGCTTTTCTTTTAAGGTATTCATGACCCTTCAAAATGGCTGTTTTGATCAAAATTTTGGGTTTTCGAACTTTTGTATTTCGTGATTCCTTGTAATTTCTACTTTACAAATATATATACTAGTTTATTTATGATATCTTGCTTCAACTGTCCATTATTAGCATTTTTCTAACAGGAAGCAGTCATTCCTTCAACCGGAAGTTACTGTCTGCAAGTGCACGACTGTCATTGAGTTTTTTTCTGTGGCAAGTAAGTTAAATTTGGCGCTATTTGTTTGGAAGAAGTATTTCTCACTCTATAAAGTTAATATTTCTTCCACAAGATGGCAATGTTCTTTATCTATTCAAAGTTTGTTTCTCGTTTTCCCATTTATTGATTTTTATGCATTTGTTTAATTTATAGAAATAATAACACCCATCAAAAAAGGCATATTAAATGATGTGTCATATATCAAATTAAAGGAAATTAAATCTTCTGTGTTCTGAACCAAAGAAAATTTAGAAAACTGCATAACAAAACATTTTGTGAAATAAATAAAAAATATTGAAAAAAAATATTCATCCTCGCTAAAATTAAAAAAAAATCATAGTTCAAAATGTATATGACATAACTTTCTGAGATTCCAAACATTCAACACATATTTAGAAATGTTCTGAATCCAAGAATATTAGTTTAAAATAATTAATTAAGAAGTTAGAATTAAAAAATATGTAAATTTATTTTGTAAAATAATGTTTCTGTGTATATATATATATATATATATATATATATATATATATTTATTTATTTATTTTAATTTTTCCCTACAGAACACTTAGTATTGGTTCACCAATGAATCAGTAAAAGGTTGAAAAAGATTGCTCAATAATTGAAGATTTTTATTCAAACGGGTCATAAATACCTTAAGGCACGACAAAAGTTTCTGATAGTTCAGGTTACAGTATAGAAATTCAATTAATTTATCTCAATGAATCTTATGTTGGATAATTTGAATTGTTATTTATTTTAGTAGGTTATTTTACGACGCTTTACAAACATCTTAGGTTATTTAGCACCTGAATGAGATGAAGGTGATAATGCCGGTGAAATGAGCCCTGGGTTCAACACCGAAAGTTACCCAGCATTTGCTCATATAGGGTTGGGGGAAAACCCCGGAAAAAACCTCAACCAGATAACTTTCCCCGACCGGGAATCGAACCCGGACCACCTGGTTTCGCGGCCAGACGCGCTGACCATTACTCCACAGGTGTGGACTAATAATTTGAATTTATCACCACATTTTTCACTCTTTACATTTTTAATGTGTAGCATATTAATCTGCAAGTGTGTTGTGGAAAAAAAAAAAAAAAACAAACAAAGTGTTGCCCGAATTATGGCGAATTCCGAATTAGCGAGTTCCGGATTGGAGGAGTTTCACTGTAATTCAAATATCACAAATATTGCCGTGATCTAAAGCAAAACTTCGTTATCTCGACATAGACAAAGCAGTACTACCAGCAACATGTGATTAAGTCCGTACATGTGTAAAGATTACTGGAAATCAACCGCTTCAAGACTAGTCATAAGATCCATTTTAGGTAATGACTTATGATTATTACTATCCACAGAGCATCTGAATCGTATTCCGATACGAGCACTATCTCGCAGTGATCGACCCAGCACCGCTGCTGAACACGAGACGTGAATCCTGCGAGGTAATCCCCCAATTGTGCAGGCAGGTCATGTGACCCCCGGCAATTATAATACTGCAGCGAGGGAGGCTTCACCGGCCCTGGACGGAGGGACTGCGCAGCCAGCCAGCCACCTTTTATAATAATATTCGGAACCGGTCATAAAAGCTTTGATGACCGCAGAGATCGGCCAAATCCCTCTACCCTATTACGCTAATGATCGTTCACTGTTATACACACACACCGCGCAGACAGAGTTCGCATTATCCAGTTAAACGTCCAAGAACAGGCCTCGCGGTTGCCTGGAAACAAATCACTGCCGACCCCGCTGTGTGTTATTATTATTATTATTATTATTATTACTAGCCGTACCCGTGCGCTCCGCTGCACCTGTTAGAAATAAATATAAAGTAATTACATAATTAAAATAGGACAACTTTTACAACAGCGCAAGATAATCTGCTTCGCTCATTACCCAATTTTTTTTGCATTGCATTTATTGCATATATATTTTATGTATTTTAACACGATTCAATTGAGCATAGTTAAAATTTGAATTATAAAATAATGGATTCCTAAGCTAACGTACTATTACTGCATACTAAATCAATACACTCTCGTTGTTTGTTAATTCTCTGAGATTAAAATATGAGTGTACATAAATATTATTTTAAGAAATACAGAAAACGAATGTACAAAATAGCCTATCAAATTTTCTGTGCATAAGAAGCTATTTTAATCTTATCTGTCCTCGATTTACTCAGACGTTACTGTAATAACATTATAGCAATATGTCCATCTAGAGAAACTACACTTTCCAATGGTGAAATAATAATTAATTATACAAATCGGTTAATTTAGCTTCTGATATTAGCCTACTTCATACAAACACAGAAACATTCTCTGTAGGCTATGTTTAATAGCTTTCGATTGTTGATGTCCAAGGCCCCTGTTTCGATTGTTGTTGTCCAAGGCCCCTTATAGACGAAGTCATTTGTTCTTAATTCATTGCACCGTCTTAGATGGCGTTATTTTAATTTTAAAACTCATTTATCTCACTAAATATCAGTCCTATCAAAATTTTGTAAAGAATAAAACTTATCGGAAATCAATTTTAAAGAAACTTTTGTTATGTAACATTTTTCACAAAAATCAATAATAAGCGAGATATTTCGATTTATTTAATTCAGGCCCCCTTATAACCCCCCTTTTAAATAACATATTTTGAATGCCATATAGCCTAAAATCTAAGTTACAATGAACTTAATTTATATTCCAATAAATCGGTTCAGCCATTATCGCGTGAAAAGGTAACAAACATACAGACAGACATACAAACAAAAATTTCAAAAATGCGATTTTTGGTTTAAGGGTGGTTAATTATATATGTTAGGACCAATTATTTTTGGAAAATCGAAAATTACCAGAAAAATTTCGGCTACAGATTTATTATTAGTATAGATTATTATTATTATTATTATTATTATTATTATTATTATTATTATTATAATTATTAGAGGATTAATTGACTTATTCATAGCTTATTTCATTTCATATGATGATGGAAGAGTGGAACAGAGAAAAATTCTCCCCGGCACCGGGATATGAACCCGGGTTTTCAGCTCTACGTGCTGACGCTCTATCCACTAAGTCAAACCGGATTCTCATCCCGATACCGGATCGAATCCTCTCACTTTAAGTTCCACCAATAGACAAACCTAAATCTTACAGCTAATTGTATTTAATTATACTCTAATTCAGGCATCGCAAAGAGTCACAAATTCATGATGCAATATAAATACTACCCGCTACACACAAATTGAAGACAGGAGTGGGCAGCATCAGTCGCAGTAAGTAAGACAGTAGAGGCGATGTATAACAAAAGAATAACAAGAGAAAGAAGGCATTACTACTTTTTAGGATTACACAATCTGATACGATTGGGTATGGATAATATTAATTTATTATTATACAGCTATTATGATAGTAGGAAAAATTTCCTGCTGGTTATATTTTTTAGTTGGTTATTTAACGACGCTGTATCAACTATGAGGTTATTTAGCGTCGATGAGATTGGTGATAGCTAAATGGTATTTGGCGAGACGAGACCGAGGATTCGCCATAGATTACCTGGCATTCACCTTACGGTTGGGAAAAACCTCGGAAAAAATCCAAACAGCCCAAGCGGGGATCGAACCCCGCAACTTCAGGCCGGCAGGCAAGCGCCTTAACCGACTGAGCCACGCAGGTGACTGGATTATTTAACTCGAAAAAAAAAATCAGTAACGCGATATCTGAATTTTGCTGTTATTTGTAAGCAAAAATTAGTTTATTGAATAAAATTAATTTATTTTGCTTTGAAATATTAATTCTACTGCTGGTCTCTTATTAAAAATTGGTTAGCCTTTTTTGGTATTATTTGTGCTATTTTTTTTGTAATAGTATGAATGTTATAATACTTCTTGCATAAAATGTATAACAAAAACCAGCTTTATTTCAATGGTCAGTATTTCGAAAACAGCATTTTGGCGCTTGGTCTCTTATTGCGAAACTCCGTGCAATTAGTAGTATTGTTCACGTCAAGCCTTGTAATATCTACTGTATGTCAGTTATTTACTTCTTTTATAACCTGTCAATACTGTAGTAATTTTACATGTAACATCACAACACCAAAAAAAAAAAAAAAAAAAAAAAAAAAAAAAAAAAAAAAAAAAAAAAATCATCCAATAAATTAACTCATTTTTTCAGTGAGAAAGACTGTGATCAAGAGAAGTAAGAAATGCTAAGGTAACAAAAACTATCCCTGTTCTGTATAATATTTGAAGTGTTCAGAGCCATAGTGGGCCAAGCGCCATTTATTAAAAACGGAGAAAGCAGGGGTTTTAAATGATGAAGGAGTGATGGAACGGAGAAAAATTCTCTCCGGCGCCGGGATTTGAACCCGGGTTTTCAGCTCTACGTGCTGATGCTTTATCCACTAAGCCACGCCGGATACAATCCCGACGCCGTTTAGAATCGTCTCAGATTAAGCTCCATCTCTTGGGTTCCCTCTAGTGGCCGCCCTCTGCACTACGTCATAGATGTCTATGAACGCAGGACCGAAGTCCATACATGTGTTGAGGTGCACTCAGATGAGTGACTGATTGGCCGGGATCCGACGGTATGGGCGCCGTCTTAAATCACAAAGTGATATGATATTTCCATGCAGATATTCTGCGTTATCACATGATGAAAGAGTGATGGAACGGAGAAAAATTCGCTCTACGTGCACCTTGTTTTCTACGGTTTTAGTAAATGGCGCTTGGCCCACTATGGTTCTGAGCCCTTCATTTATGCTAGTTAATTCTGCTTCTTGTAAATATATAAGTAGATAAATAAATAAATAAATAAATAAATGTCTAAAAATATAACAAAAATAACAAGAAACGACGTATTTTTAATCTATTATTTGCATGCATGATATTCATAAAAATGTATAATCATGTTGTGGTCATAAACGATTCCAAACAGAGTTTACGTAATTCTAGGGTAGGTACAAGGGTTAAGGAAGAAAATATCCTGTAGAAAAGACTTGTATTTATGTGCGTTAATATATTTATAGCTACAGAAATACCTGGGAATTATACTGAATTAGAATTCTTGGCGCATGGCTGTAGAAACAATGTGACAATACCACCCACGAAAACCCAACACGTGACAAGGTTTGCAATGACCAGGACGGAATTCGGGTGGGATCAGGTCTTCCACACGGCTTTTATAATACGCAGTTCTGGAGTCTCAATGTGGCTTTGCTTTTATCAAGCTCTCGCATAACACACGATTTAAGCTCAACACGATAATTCAATTACATTCACACCACTTGGAATCTAACCAACGACACGAATTCACCAAGAAATAGTAATAAATAAGAAATGCAGTTCTGTGTGCAGGCTACACAGACCGGGTTCAGAAATACGACGTACAACAATGATCTAAGCCTCCTAGATTGCCACTGACAATTGAAAGTACAAATTTGTCTTAAAGGGGCAATCATTCGTTCTTGAAAAAAATTAGTGCCGCACCCTGTTCATTATTTTGGTATTCGGTTACATATAGGGAAATGTAAGTAGCCTAAATCTGAAGTATATACAGAGTGATTCACGAGGAAAGGTAAAAAATTTATGATGTAAATTCTGAAGTCATTCTGAGTCAAAGAGTTCATATGAATATGGGTCCGTTTTCGAACGGTTACGGAGATATGGCTCTTTGATTTCACAAAAGCTTCTGACATTCCAATGTATTAACCCACATTTAGAGATAGATAACGGACAAATTTAAAGTTTATATTCACATATGCATACATACCTAATATTCTAGACTTCGGGGTCGATGTTTTCGCACATTTTCAAGGGTACCTCCTTCTGCTTCAATGCACTGTTGCGCTCGGGCGTGAATCGCGCTCGTCGCTCGGGAGAGTTGCTCGTGGCTGTTCTTTATGCCGCATCCAAAAAAAACGGTCGATTAGCGCCTCTCTCGTTTCCTCCTTCCTTTGCTATACTGTCTTTCATCCAACCCAATTGACAGTAAATTCTCTTCGATGTGGTATTCTTTTGTTTGGAAAGCGTCGTTCATATTCAGCAACGGCACGCAAAGAACTTCCATCGCACAAACCGTAAACATGCGCAATATCGGCGTAAAATGTTAAATGTTATGTTTTATTTAACGACGCTCGCAACTGCAGAGGTTATATCAGCGTCGCCGGATGTGCCGGAATTTTGTCCCGCAGGAGTTCTTTTACATGCCAGTAAATCTACTGACATGAGTCTGCCGCATTTAAGCACACTTAAATGCCATCGACCTGGCCCGGGATCGAACCCGCAACCTTGGGCATAGAAGGCCAGCGCTATACCAACTAGCCAACCAGGTCGACAATATCGGCGTATTCTGTAGTCGAAAATTTATAAGGTATTTTGAAAAACACAACTTAACAATTCCGATAACTGTACCTGTATAACTACTGTACTGTAGGTAGCTGACTAAACTGCTGTGAACTAAGCAATATTGGTATTTGTGTTATGTGCTGGTTCTGTGTCATTACATCAGACACGGGCAGGCGATTGGACATTTGTAATGCCCCACCACCCGGTTTGTTTCTCTTATCTACATCGCTCACAATGCAGATTCTTTCATTGCGATCGGTGACCTTGTCTCACGTTTTCACATCAGCAGCATATGGTAACGTCTGATTCACGTTGGAGCTCTAGCTCCGCCGTCGTTCGAAAACAGACCTATGTTCATATGAACTCTTTCACTCAAAATTGTCTAAAATATCGTATCCTAAATTTTTTACCTTTCCTCGTGAATCACTCTATATTTAAAAAAAAAAAACACTTCATTTTGGTGGACCATCGACTTCGTCATTCACCAAAGGATCTATAGTCCGGATCTTAATTTATCCCTAAGATGTAAAACTATACTATTTTCTTCCTATTACTATATACGGTAGTTGATTATAGTGATTTCCTAGCTGTAAGGTTTAATTTTCTTTTGCCAACTTCGTTTCGAATTTAGGTACTGACAAATACTACAACTGGAAATCAAGCTTTTGGTTTAACGTACCAACGCTCTACCAACGCTCCCGGGTTCCATACCCGGCCCCGGAACAATTTTTCCCTCGAAATTATTCAGATCAACTTTACAGGGAGTTATACCTGAAAGCTTGATTTGCATAATACACGTCACTGTTCGTTAACAGAAAACCACAATCTAAGTCACACAGAGTTAGTGTGCACTCAACGTTGGTTGCTTGACGGTTGTCAGCCCACTTTGAGGTCTGTGGATATAGAGGGAAAAATTGGATCGGTGTCTGGTAGAGTTCCCGGGTAGTCAGTTGGTAGAGCGTTGGCACGTTAAACCAAAGGTCCCGGGTTCGATACCCGGCCCCAGAACAATTTTTCCCTCGAAATTATTCACTAAAACTGGAAGTTACTTTTGATTATGCCTTTAAAGAAGGTGTCAACATTCATGAAACGAAAGTTACTAGCAAACGTTATTTAAAATTTGAACGTAATTAATACTAACATGAATATTAGTATATGAGTAAAATGATTAATAAACAAACAGCATACATTTTAATTGGTATTAGGTTTTTGCATTTTACTGTCCATCCTACTATTATCTCCTGGCCTAGTTGCTTCATAAGTGGTTTCTTCTTCGTCTAGCTTGTGGGATTCAGACCTGTCTTCGGACAGTTGACTAAACAACATACTAATCAATTTCATGTGGTCAAACTAAATACATTTTTAGGTTGTAAATTATAAATTATGTTCTATTTAACAACGTGCAGAAGCTGTGAAAGTGTAGTTTTTCAGCCGCCATTATGCGTTGTCCTTGGTGCACAATGGGAGGCGAAGTAGGCTACATATAGTGAGAGTCACATAAGAGCAGTTCCTAAACAGCAAATATTGCCGTCTTGTCAGTGTTGCCAACTGTTACCAGATATCACACAATCCTACGTAGTAAATGACTTATTTACTTACCGTACTTTATTTTGGAAGGTTATTCTAAATAATTCAATAATTGAATAATTTCAAGGAAAAATTATTCTGGAGCCGGGTATCGATCCCGGGACCCTTCGCTTAGCGCGCGAACGCTCTACCGACTGAGCTACCCCAGGAACTATACACGACACCGTCACATTTTCCCTTTTATATCCACACAACTCACATGAGCTGACAAGACGCTAGAACTCAACTATGAGTGCACACAATACTGTGTGACTTAATTTGTGGCTTCCTGTTAACGTACCTCCAGTAACGAATGTATAGTTCCTGGGGTAGCTCAGTCGGTAGAGCGTTCGCGCGCTAAGCGAAGGGTCCCAGGATCGATACCCGGCTCCGGAACAATTTTTCCTTGAAATTATTCAAGCCTGCTTTACAGGGAGTTACTACTAGAATAATTCAATAATTTGTAACATATTTTCGTGGACAAACTATACGAGAAAGGGATCAAAATGTCAAGTATTTTGTCTGGCAATATGAAATTCATTGGTTTGACTAAACAACTGACTCACGAGACCTAACCTAAAAATATATCCTGTTTGACCACATTAAATTATTAGTACTAACTCCGAAAACTTATCTGATATACTCTTGAATTATAACCACAAAGCAACACATAAAATAACTATTATGTATTAATATTAATACATTATTAGTATGTTCAAATTTCACTAGCTTTCAGTAACCGGCTCAGAAATCTAGTACAATTTTAATTTCATGGAACTCTAGTACCGACAAATATTGTCGACATTTGTGTCAGCTGCCAACATACCAGTTACAAAATCACTACCATTTATAGTATTCGTCAGTGTCGAAATTCGAAACGAAGTTGGCAAAAGAAAATTCAACCTTCACACTAGAAAATCACCACAATCCACTAGCATATGTAGTAATGGGGGAAAATGGTTAGGTTTCACCCTTAGGGTATGAAGTAAGCTGACCCGGACTATAGCACCATACGATGATTGAAGTGGAAATGGTGTAATGGTAGAGGGAAACGGGAGTACCCCGCGAAAACCCATCACCAAGCACCGTTTTTGTTCACCACAAATACCAGTTGGATCCACAGGGATTCGAACCCGGGTTTACCAGCGTGGAAACCCGACACTCCAGAAATACTGATTCGTGTTTAGAGTCAGAGAACTATCACAATCTATTTAAGGCAGATATGTTATGTGCTTAAGAAATTTAGCTGATAAAATTATTCAATTCGTCAGATATTACGTCAGATGACTAGTTTATAGCGCAGAGAAAAAACCAGAAATTTGTCTGCTTTTTTTCGCTATTGCTATCGGCAACAGCGTTCAGTCGAGGAAAGTCTATTGAAAAAAAAAAAAAACATTGTTATAATTATTGTTTTGAGTCTGGTACACGCTAACGTAGACTGTTTCTCTTTAGGTACAGAAATAAAATATACAACAAAACTACTTAATTTTATTTAGTGAAAAAGAGTGAAATCATTTGCCCTAGGACACTAAACAAATACGTACCTTTTGTGAAAGAGGAAAGAATCATGCAACACCTTTTATTTTTTTTTTTTACGGAGGGACTGATTTCTATGAATTCGTCCATGATTTTTACAATATATTCAACAAAAAATGTCAGCGTTTACTATTTTTATTTTATTTTTTCCAAACTCTCAACTCTCGCTATGAACAGATACGTATCTTGCGAATAGTTTACATGCAGCCAACAATGCGTTAGTACACAATACGCCCGCCACACGGCGCCTGTAGTATAGTAGAAATTCAGATACGATCGGGCTTGTTAGCAACGCCGTGCATAAACAAACCGATTGTATCGTCGCGTCGCCATGAACGCTGAAGGGCTATGAACGCTTCTGAAAGCGCCTGCCTGTCTTCTGAAGCGAGCAGGACGGTGTTGATATTATGTCGGTTCCATAATGGAATTACATTCACAAACCTCTGATTTTGTTGTCCAATGTTACAGTTATAGGGAAATATACAAATAAAAATATTCACAGAACTTTACCGTTAACCTTACAATATATTGAGTGCCCTTTTTGATTGGAGTATGCTCCCGATCACGCGGGGATTTCGATGCCGTAAAATGGTGAATCCACTGCCTGCTGGATCGCATTTTAGCCTGCTTACACTGCCTGCTCAATCAGCGCTTATGTGCGAGTAATTAAAAAAAATTATTTCGCCGCTAAGTGGCAGGTAGTGCCCACCGCTATTAACATTATCAGTATATGTAAAGTACCGTAAAATAATTAGTTACGACGTCCTTAAGTACCATGTAGTTCTTTTCGAAATCTTGAACTCTTCTATTTCTTCGTACCTGTCGTCTCCCTTCACTTACCTTTCTTCCCACCATAATCTGAACACACGCTCTCGCCATGAAACAATACTAACAGTACCATCCCATCGCAACTCCTCTTACTCATCCTCTTTCACAATAGCCCTGCCAAGACTCAGGAATTCGTTACCTGCTAGCATCAGGAACTGTCGAAATAAAATTGAATTCAAACGCAAACTAACTAGGCACTTGGTCAGTAATTGAGGCTCGTTCAGACATGATTTCTTGTAAATAGCTCTCTTAATCTATCACAAAATATTCCAATATCCGGTAATTTCATCATTATACAATTGTGTTATCCAGAAATGCATATAGAGTGTTAGTTGGGAGGCTGGAGGGAAAAACATCTTTGGGGAGGCCGAGACGTAGATGGGAGGATAATATTAAAATGTATTTAAGGGAGGTGGGCTATGATGGTAGAGACTGGATTAATATTGCTCAGGATAGGGACCAATGGCGGGCTTACGAGAGGGCGGCAATGAACCTCCGGGCCCCTTAAAAGCCAGTAAGTAAGTAAGTATACAATTTTGTTATTCTAGGTTTAATTTGTAATTCAGTACTTAGGCCTACTGGCTTTTAAGGAACCAAATATTTTCCTAAGAACCTTATTCTCAAACACCCTTAACATTTGTTCCTCTCTCAAAGTGAGAGTCCAAGTTTCACAACCATAAAGAACAACCGGTAATATAACTGTTTTATAAATTCTAACTTTAAGATTTTTTGATAACAGACTGGATGATAAAAGCGTCTCAACCGAATAATAATAAGAGGCATTTCCCATATTTATTCTGTGTTTAATTTCCTCCCGAGTATCATTTATATTTGTTACTGTTGCTCCCAGGTATTTGAATTTTTCCATCTTCTTCAAAAGATAAATTTCCAATTTTTATATTTTCATTTCGTACAACATTCCCGTCACGAGACATAATCAGATAATTTGTAATTCAGTAAATACAAAAAATATTCTTTGTTCTTAACTTCTATGATAAATTGTCTAGCTTTCATTAATCAGGTAATCTTTTCGAACTTCGATTTTTATTGTAATTGTAAATTTAATATTAATCGTAATTTTATTATTCATATATAGTTGTAATTCCCTGGTAGTGGGGCAGAGTAGGCCTGATGGCCTTATCTATACCAGGTTAAATAAATAAATACTACTTTTAATACTACAAGGGCTTAGGAGAACGATGGCCCAGAGTGTCCAGATCCTTCCGCAATGCTTAATATATAATAATATTAATACTGAACTTAAAACTTATTTTTTTTTTTTTTGGAAGCGATACTACATCCAAACACAAGTTCTAATTATTAACGGGTTTGTATCTTATAATAAATACAGTTAGGCTATACAAGTAGACCTATGCTTACTTTAGGCATTTACTAAAATTATCATTAAAATCAATTATAACGTACCTTTTCAGAAAACCCATTCGGACGAATTTTCTTTAGGCAAAAAAAGAGGACATGTCTGGGAAAAAAAGGACGTATGGTAAACCTTAATCTGGTGATGTTATGTGTGCTTACTTACTTACTTACTGCTTTTAAGGAACCCGGAGGTTCATTGCCGCCCTCACATAAGCCCGCCATTGGTTCCTATCCTGAGCAAGATTAATCCACTCTCTATCATCATATCCCACCTCCCTCAAATCCATTTTAATATTATCTTCCCATCTACGTCTCGGCTATTTATATATATATACACACACACACATTTAAGAAAATAATCTGCCCTCAATGAGGGTGACCATAAAGATCCAGAATAAAAGCACTACAGAATAATTTAGAAAGACAGGAATTGTTTAGTAAAAAATTCAGAGAAATGCAAACCCAACAGAATCATCAATGGCCAAAATATAAATGGTGATGTAGTATTTGGATTGAATCCTTAAGAATATTCAACAAAATTTTTTGAATTTCAAAAAATCGGAGACCGAGTGCTTTTAAAATATTCCATGTGATTTTAGTAAGTGTGCCACGTGCACCAAACAAAAGACCAGAAACACTCCACTGACTAGTGGGAATGTTATATTTCTCACTTAGGTAAGGGATGCAGGACTCATAAATGGATTTCTTCTCCTCATCGACGTGTTGTGCCTGCAGGGCATCCCTCTCGAACCGGATTGTAGGATCAAGAACTAATCCCTTAGATTGAGTCCTGTGGATGGCTACAATATCTGCTCTTCTGTTCGAATCTAAGAATATCCGTTTTGAACTACCTCAAACAAAACCATTTTTTATCTACAACAAATGGAGCTATTTTGATCAGCCCATGTGCCCTTCTTTTTCCACCAATGAAGCATCACAAACTCTGCATTAAAGACTAAAAACTACGGTGTTTATTGCCCGCTGCGGACCCGACGTGTTCCTTAACAAGAACAACTTTCCTACAGTTTTTGTATAAACAGATGCGAGGGATGCAAGGAGGGTGCGGGCCTCGTGTAGGGGTTGCATTCTGGTCACGCTGTATCGACGAGCTGAGATTTGGACCGCGGCCAGAGAGGAAAACACGCACGAGCAATCTTCCTCAACGCTGTCGTCTCCACCTGGGACGAAACGCAAAATTGTGACATAAACGCGGTGCATCTCGCAGATGAACAACGGTGCACGTGCTTCAGCAAGCAGGGCAGGACCCACAGAGTTCCTGCTTACTTTATGGAAAACAAATTATTCGCTTTGCTTAGGCTGGGTTCAAATCCAGGCCTCCCTATGAGGTAATAGTCACTCTATCAAGAGAAATAAATGTATTCTAGTGAAAAGAGTTTAGATGCTAACACATAGGATATTACAAAAATAAACAACAAATAACCTAAAAGGCGCGTGTCATATCTGCGTGGTCTAAGGTGCCATGACAAGAACAAGCGTTCTTTTAAGCGAATTTGAGGTTGACACGAAATGTCTATGTGAGCTCCAAGCCTGGTGGCCACTTGTCTCACTCGGATTTTCACAATTTCGTGTGAAGAAACAAGAGAATTTTCAAGAGGGAAAGCCGAAAATGAACGTAACCTAATATAGTCCGACCATCGGATCTGTGCCCCCATAAAATATGCGAACTGAACCCTAATTCCTTCTCAGCCTCGGTAATTCATTTCTGTCCCTGCATTCCTATCTCTCTCTTTTATATCTCTCTCCCTTTCTGTCCCCCACTACTCACAATTTTGGTCTTCTTGCGGGACAGTTTACAATATGTGCACTTGCAGTCCAGTGTTGTCAACTCAACATGAATACTGAAGCACGAAGTGGCGAAAGAAATATTATTAAGCAAGTACGTAATAGCATTTTGCGATGAAGAGAAACAAACAGGTCAATATCTGTTTCCTATACATCAGGCACCGAAAAGAGCAACTGATATCACAGGTGAGGCTTCTTTTATTTACAATTGATTATGTATTAAACTTACTTACTTACTTAACTAATACTAATACAACATTTTATGTAATTTATATACACAGGTCAGAACTCCTAATAAAGAAAATCAGGAGAGAGGGAGTCTGTGCAGGAGATGAAAAATTAGAATCACCAGAGAAGAACAGACCAAGGGAACCTTTAATTATTTATTGTAGATGATATGAACCCATGTATTTTAAGAAGAAAGATACAAGAATTTTATACTGTTCAGAAAGAAGTTTCAACATCGAAGAAATTACTGAAGCTTGCGAGAGAAGCAATAATTTTCAAGGTTGGAGAGAAAAACTACGGAATGTGATTCGAGACATGGGATTTAGGTTTTAAAAATGAAGAAATATAAGATGTATTTTGATTGAAAGAAAGCATGAAGGACCAGTTGTTTATGACACCGTTTGACGAAAGTTTGGCAACATCCCTATTCGGCAAGGTTCGTGGCCTGCTGTTTAACGTGGTGGGAGGAAAGCGGGTGGAATGGAGTGAGTACAGGCGTTAACTTTTCCAAGAACGACGACAGCGCTGAAGGGGCACATATCCGATGGTCCGACAATACTTAATAATACAGTGGGGTTCACGTAAGTGTATTTCCTAAAAAGATAATGTGGCCATCTTTCCGATGTTGCCAAGTGTTACCAGATTTCAAAGCAGGTAAAATCACAATGATATGTACTGAAACAGTAATAATATTTATTTATTTATCTACTTATTTATTTACTTATTCATTCGTTTGTTCATTCATTAATACGTCCGTTCAGTCGTTCATTCATTCATTCATTCATTGATATAATATTAAAATATATTCTGTCTGGTAATATTCATAACTAGAACCCGGATGTTAGCCAAATGCCTTTTTAAAACTGAGTGTATTTATGAAAGACCTTACTTACTTACTGGCTTTTAAGGAACCCGGAGGTTCATTGCCGCCCTCACTTAAGCCCACCATTGGTCCCTATCCTGAGCAAGATTAATCCAGTCTCTACCATCATATCCCACCTCCCTCAAATCCATTTTAATATTATCCTCCCATCTACGTCTCGCCCTTCCCAAAGGTCTTTTTCCCTCCGGCCTCCCAACTAACACACTATATGCATTTCTGGATTCGCCCATACGTGCTACATGCCCTGTCCATCTCAAACGTCTGGATTTAATGTTTCTATTTATGTCAGATGAAGAATACAATGCGTGCAGTTCTGCGTTGTGTAACTTTCTCCATTCTCCTGTAACTTCATCCCTCTTAGCCCCAAATATTTTCCTAAGAACCTTATTCTCAAACACCCTTAATCTTTGTTCCTCTCTCAAAGTGAGAGTCCAAGTGAAAGACCTATTAGAGATAAATACGTTTCCACACATTTGGGGACGATAGACCCAATTTTTATTTTGCCTTTTTTGCCTATTTTAGCTCCCGTTGCCTATTTTAAGGTTAAAGCCCTTTTTTAGCCTTTTTACGTCGTTATTGTACATTTTCCATATTTTTAATGTATTTAAAATAAACCGCACATAAATTATATAAAAAAAAAAATAAAAAAATAACGGTTGTACAAATTAAAGATATATATTCATCTCACACAAATATGTGCTAAGAATCTTATTCTCCAGCAATACATATGTTTCCAATAAGTCGTAAACTTTTCTCCCCTACCGATTCCATCTTTTATGTCACTTAAAGATTTTTGAACAGTATGATCCTCAATGCTCAAGCCACTTCGGGGTTTACCAGCGAAAGAAAGGGGATGCGGGAAGTATTAAAAGCAAGTCTCCAGGTCCCGTTACTGTTGTCGCTTGCATGCACAAGTCACGCGTACTTTGAAGTCTCTAATCCCTTCTCACGCCTCTCTTTTTGAGACAATACACAGTCGGTTTTGCCTCATTGCCATTTATTAAATATTTAAGAAGAGACATTAGTTATCAATGAATATATTTATGTCAGCTCCTATCTTTAGGTCATTTTTCTCACTTCACTGTAACAAATTGAGATCGAATTAATGAAAACAAAATAAGTTACAGTGAATTTAACAGCTTCCAAATATCTCACCTAGAAACACAGGAACACTTTTCTTTTTAATCACAATGATTGCAATACTAATCTCCAAACATAAATTCTACAAGAATCATCACGTGAATGGAGTCTGTAGAGCAACTAACACGCTTCGCTATGTTCCATGCATTTCATCGTCATCAGTTTTTATCAAAACCGCAGTTCTGAAATGAATTTTGTCAGTGTTTGCTTTCACTATAATAATTTAACTTCACTGCACTGTGTGGCATCAGACAACATGGTCATAGCAATAATTGCTTGTGATATGTGACCCCAAATGTAACTGCATAAAAACAAAAACCTGTCACTGCAATGTATGTCGAAATGACCATCACAACAATTAACGTGCGCGCTCCCGTTTCGCTTTTTGTTTTCAACGGTTTTCTCGAAACAAACGAAAGCTGTGTTTTCCTACATTCTTGTTACAGTTTTTACTTTTAAAATAAACATAGGTAGATCGGATTGACTGTTCAATTTCTGAGAAAGTATTTCGAAGATATGTCTACAACTATTAAACATCTCGCATCGTCAAAGAAAACACTGACACCCTTCACTTACAAGCAAACGTTCTGATGGGGGCAGATAAAAATGTTAAATTTTTTTCTTCCACCATGTTAATAATATCAAAAGAAGTGCTTATACAAATTTTGGCCACTCGAACCCAATTACGAGGCCGTCCAGAAAGTGATTTTCCCTGGGGCCGTTTATAGAAAAAAACACAATTGCATGGAAATATTTATTGAAACAGATACAGCAATTGTTGCGCTATTTGTCAACATATCCCCCACTGGAACAGAGACATTTGTCATACCATGGGATCAATTTTTGTGTCGTAGAAGTCAGCCGCCTCAGATCGGAACCAGCGTTAGACTGCGTCTGCACCTCTCTCTATCGATCCCATGATATGAGAAATGTCTCAATTCCGATAGAAAATATGTTGAAAATAGCTCAACAATTGCTGTGCCTGTTCCAATAAATTTATCCAATGAAACTGTGTTTCTTTTCTGTTGACGGCCCCTGGCGAACTTATTTTTTACGGCCCTCATAATTGCGGTCGAGTGGCCAAAATTTGTATAGAGACATCACTTTATTTTTACCAACATTTTTAACATTAACCTGGCTATACTCGGAAACACTGTTACCCCCTTCCATTACAGGAGTTCGGTGTTACTAATGCAATATGTAAACAAACAACAATGTAAACAAAACAATGACAGCCTTATCTCTACCAGGTTAAATAAATAAATACTAAATACTAATCATTTTACTAGCGATTATATTCATTATGTAATGTCAACTTTTTTTCAGCACATTTCTAACCTAATTTATTCCTGAGAATTTCGTGAGCACTTCCGTAAGAAATCCCAATTTCTACAGCTAACTTCTTGACCGACTTATTAGGACTTTGCTGCATCCTTTCTCTAGCATCTTCTACAGCATCTTCTGTCATCTTTGTTGGCCATCTTACACTTTTCTTCCTTTCTGTACACACTTTTGCTCTAAATTTATCTACCAGATTAATGATATTTCTACGAACATATTCCGTAATGATATAATCAGGAAAAAAACTGCTGTTCATATTCGGTTACATTGTAATTCCAGTTTCCATCATCGTCCTTCATACCTACAAACAGTAAAACAAAACTCTTGTTTAAATAACGCTGTTAAGTACCGTACCATATTATAGGGTACCGTACTTTCGGTAACTCTAATCTTCACTTGTGCTCAGTCCACACAGATAAATTCAGTTGTGCTACACACTGTACCTGTGTGAAAATAAACTTCAATAAAATAAGCTCTTTCTTCTATAGAAGATGCAACATATTTCTGAAACACACTGTACTCTGCTAGCAACAGCGGCCGTAAGTTTGTTTGGCTGACGTTAGCAAGAACATTAGTGAAAGGGGTGGGAGTCAAGTACATTCAGAACCGCAGGTACAATAAAAATGCAAGTAAAAATAAAATGATGTCCCTGTATAAGCACTTCTTTTGACATTATTAACATAATGGAAGAAAAAAAAATTAAATTTTTTATCCGCCTTCATCAGAACGTTTGCTTGTTAGTGAAACATTTACAGCAAAAAAAAAAATAAATAAATAAATGCAGCGCATGTAGTGTCTGCTACTGAAAATATTAAGAGCAAGTTGGCCAATGCTCTAAACTTAACAAAAGTTGTAAAGTTCTTTTTCAAACACCCTGTATTTACCGACTATCGGTATAGGGTACAAACTATCTACACAAGCCAGGGACTATCTGTAATGCAGAATTAAGGCTGGTTCACAATAAACCGGAAACGAGAATCGGAACGAAAACGAAAACTGTAAAATTGTTAAAATGTGTACATTTAAATGTGAGCATTCACAATTAACGAAAAGCTTACCGGAGCCCGGGCTCGGGAACGGAGAGTTGGCCAAGTTTCAACTTTGGCGTTCACGTTTCCGATCACAGCCCACTAGATTCAATCTATTGCCTTCTAAAAGCTATTTTGTCGTCGTATATTTTGTAGCAAGAAGACCGTGACATAACCTATGCATTATTTTGTTCTGTGCTGTGCATCATGGAGCAAGTTTTATTTGATGAGATTCTGATATTGAGTGTTGAGGAAAATCGTCACGTTTACGATAAGCGGCGCGCCTCGTATAAAGATGAGAAAATGAAGGAGAATACGTGGCTTTCAATAGCTGCATCTTTGGACACCGATCGTAAGTGAATCATATTTTATTACTGGTTTGGTTGTATTACACACTACATATTCATGCTTCAATTCAATAACTACTGTTGTGTTCATTTTTGTTCTATTACAAATGTTTCTTCTCTAATTATTTTACGTTATGGTAGACTTAAAATAGGTTGTGATAATAAAGATACATGGGCATATTTATAGTACCGTACCTAATGAAATGTTTCAGTTGAAATTTCGAAGTTGGTTAACCTGTGTTTATGTTGGCTGCCTTGTACTCATGAGAGAACGCCATTGGTCAATTATACACAAATAACATCAGAATGCGTAATATCGACTTTACATATCGTTATTGACATGCATATCGATATGCATAGTCGTCTACGTTCTCGGTTTATTGTGAATCAAAAATTTTCATATTCACGTTCTCTGCTTTTCGTTTTCACTCTGGTTCTCGTTCCCGGTTTATTGTGAACCAGCCTTTACTGTGTCAAACATTGGAGGCTCTTAGAGTGAGGCCAATGCAAGGCAGGTTGCGTCGAGCAGCCCAGTGTGAACGCTCCTTACAGAATGTGGTACGCGTCTCAAAGAAAAGAACTTGATTAAATAAAGACAGGCCCAAGGTCGAATGGCGGGTGCAGGCTCTTACCGTCTGAGTGTTGACATACTTCATGGTGACGAGGCACAGCTGATCTGCGTCCTGCACGGACCTGCGCAGTACCCGCCTCCAGGCGGTGGTGCATACTAATCGGTCGGAAATCCCCCGCAGCCAAATATGGTCTTCTCAAACGGATGTCGATTCTCCTGGCACATCACACAGGTTCATCCACCCCACTACCACATCACTGCACACAATTACTTCTTTTTCATACACTGCTTGAGTCTACACAGCACCAAAGTTATTAGATTTCAATCACAGCAGCGCCAAAAACTACAGACTTCGTCACAGAAACTCAACTTTGTATTGATACTGCATTTCCGTTTGAGTACAATAGCGATTTTCATGACAACACTAACGTACATTTATATTAGAAATCCAACAACTGTCACAGCCACTAATTCAGTAACGTTGATAGATCATGCAATCATCATAATAACTAGTAAATGTTAGACCTATATGCATTTTCTAATACTTTTCAACCATAAAAATAATTGTAATAGCAACTGCAGTTTCCAAAGTTTCTCTTCTGTGTATGGAATATGAAATTATTCACGAAACAACAGGAGTTCAGCCTGGTTCATTGGTTGTACTACAGGGGTTGTATCAGCAACAGAGTCCAGACTGATTGTCCACTGTTGGCAGTATACCGCGGTTGTCATAGCAACGGAGAATTGTCCTAATTACCCATTCTTTGCCGACACCTGAAGTTGTCATAGCAACAGAAACTTGGATAACATTTCATTGTTAGTATAGTACAGATATTATAGCAATATAATGTTACACTTGATTTCCCACTGTCGAAAAAACGATATAGTCCGGGTCAGCTTACTTCATACCCCAAGGGTGAAACCTAATCATTTTCCCCCCCAATTACTACATATGCTAGTGGATTGTGGTGATTTTCTAGTTTGCAGGTTGAATTTTCTTTTGCCAACTTCGTTTCGAATTTCGATACTGATAAATACTACAAATGGTAGTGATTTTGTAACTAGTATGTTGGCAGCTGAGACAAATATCGACAATATTTGTCGGTACTGGAGTTCCATGAAATTGAAATTGTACTAGATTTCTGAGCCTGTTACTGGAAGCTAGCGAAATTTGAACATACTAATAAATAATTAATTAATATCAGTATTAATATTAATACATAACAGTGTTATTTTATGTTCTGCGTTGTGGTTATAATTCAAGACTATATTCAGGTAAGTTTTCGGAATTAGCCTAGAACTAATAATTTCATGTGGCCAAACAAAATACGTTTTTAGGTTAGATTTCGTGAGTCAATTGTTTAGTAAAACCAATGAATTTCGCAATTCCAGACAAAATACTTGACATGTTGATCCCTTTCTCGTATAATTTGCCTATGAAAACATGTTACAAATTATTGAATTATTTAGAATAAACCTTCCAACATAAAGTACAGTAAGTAAATAAGTCATTTAGTACCAAGGATCGTGTGATATCTGGTAACAGTTGGCAACACTGACAGGACGGCAATATTTGCTGTTTGGGAACTGTTCTTATGTGATCCTCACTATTGTTGCTATAACAACTGAAGTTTTGTTACAGTCTCTGTTGCTTTACAACTACAGGGGTTGCCATAGCAACTGAAGCTCAAACCGATTCGACATTGTTGGTATACTACAGTTTTCAAAGCAACAGAAGTTTTACACTAGTTCTAAATTACTGGCAGAGTTGTCACAAAATTTACTTACGATATTCACTAACTGTTCTCACACGAGATCACTACATTACAACTAACAACACGGCATTAGAACACATCAGTTCAGGGACAACAGAAACCTTCTATTGATATTTGTCCCACAAAGCCAAGAGGTCAATTTTGAGAACTTCACAGCTACAAAAATAAAAATTACGTAGGGTGAAATCGAAGTCGTCCTTGTGTAAAGGACGTTCGGAACGGAGTTGCTTCACCTTCTTACATCACAATCTGTTGAGGCTCACAAGGAACGTGAAGGCGAAGATTCCGATGACATGGAGACTCGAAGAAAGGAATGCAGACACTAAGCACTGGGCAGAGACGGATAACAACACGTGTGGACCGCGCCGGGTTCGAGGCACTACTGGTATCGCAGTCGCAGGCCCACCCAAGGCTGTGGAATGCACTCACGGTAGCGAAGACGACAAGTGACCCTCCACCGCAGGTAACGGGGACGCTATTCACACACTGTGCCACAACTCGTGGTCCGACATGTTCCAACTCGCTCGTCTCTGCATTTTGCTTCTTACTACAGTATTCCTCTTTCCTCCGTCATTCTTTCCTGCCTTCTGTCTTCACACACTTTTGCTCCTTTTCTTTCTCACATATCTTCCCTGCTATTCTTTTTCATTCTCTTCTTTATCACAGTATTGTCCGTTCTTCTCATTCAGCTTCTCCTTTCACCCGTTTTGCTCATCTCACTGACCGTCCTTTTTCTCCTCACAAAGTCATTTCTTCGCAAATTATATTTCCATCTTATATTCCTTCCTTTTTCTGCTGCGCTGATCTTTCTGTTTCTTCGTGCTTCCAATTTCTCCTCATTCCCCTACGATTTTCTTCTCCTTATCCCTCTTCGTCCTAATCCCCTTCCCATTTTCATCCCGTTCCTCCTCTTTTACTGTTTTTACTCCTCCCCTTCGTCTTTTTCTCTACCTACTGTTTTTAGAACTTCATAAAATCCAATTTAGAACTTCTAGGAATTTCTACAAAATTAACAGTTAATAGTTTTAATTTAAGTAAATATTTCATTTTAGGTGTGATTTATGTACAAAGAACTGGTGCTGACAATGAATGCTACTGAACAAAGACTTAAATTCTATCAGTGAAAGAGATTGATTTCGAAAGGTCAGTTTCATTTCGCATAACAGGAATGCATTGAGGTGAAAACTAATTTGTAAGCTCTAGCCTAACGTGAATAACCTACCAACCCCTTTTATGTTAGGATGGACTTTTCCAAACGAACTCCGACTCCAGGAAATTAGGCAAAATCATTCTCTCACCTTCTACGACCAATATAGAACGAACCAGTGGTTGTTTGTAAGATATAATTTTTTAAAATTTAAATTGCTTTTTTTATATTTTTGTGCATTTTTGCATTTTAGTACCGGTATTTTTATTTTAAATATACGCAAAAATTAAAACTACGCTTTTGAGGCACAAACATAATTGTTAGGCATTTATAGAAGTTTATGGTTCATTTAGGCGTTTTAGATCCTGTAGAATTTTAATAGAGATGCTGTAGAATTTTAATAGAGAGATGCTTTAGAATTTTAGGGAGATCCTGTAGAATTTTAATAGGGAGATTCTGTGTACATGAAACGTAGAGATATCTGAATAACATACGTCTAGGACGTAGCAAACAAAATAGGTACGGAACTAGAAATCCGTTCCCTAATCATGACGTTACGTCTATAATATGGTTGCATGTTCACCTTTCGTATTTCTAATGCTGTATTTTAAAACCTGTGGCAAAAATTAACGTTAGTCAAATATTTTTCTGAACTCTGACAGCTCATAGTGCATTTTCGACTAATACAACGCAAGAAAAGCTTTTTCAAGACAATCCCAGTTTTCGACAATTTTAGTCAGCAGAATGCTCTAACAACAGCCTTCTGTTCTACCATCTAACCATCTATTTAGCACTTAACCCAAAACGTTTATTATACTCAAGTTCTGAAAATACAGTGAAACCTGTTCAAGACGGAAGTGACATGGTCCTAATTTTTTTTTCCGTTGTGGACAGGTTTCCGTGTTATTCAAGTGTGAAGTTGAAATGGAATATTTTATCATTTGTATAAATGAAAAACAAAATGGCATACCGCAAACTGTAGGAATTACAAAATATTCCTTTTACACTACTGACATTAAATCAGCTTCCTGTCGCTTATTTAATTGGTGAATGATCTTAATGAAAATCTCATTTCCTGTATAAATTATATCGTAACTCGCTCATTAAACATTATAAAGTTTATTAACTACACTAAATTTAATATCTAACACTATACTATAATACTGTACTGTATATCACAACACATTATTTAGTTGAACTAGAAGCCATCCATTAGAAGCCTTGAATTTTGGATTTTCTAATTTCTTTGCCAGTTCAATGGTTTGCTTTGTAGAATAGGTCCAGAAAGTGGCATGATGTTTGAAAGGGCAAGAAGAATCCACTCTCACAAGAGTTCATTTATTTCTATGTTACCAGTTGTTTTCTGTTTCCTTTTTATGTCACCATTATTGACCGCAAGCCACTCATTCATGATACGGCCTTTATTTTTTAAAGTGTTAAGTTACACGTGAGTTTTCCATTCCTAAATTTCAACATTATTTTCCATATGCTTCGTTTCTAATTTTCCTCGATAACTTTTACTTCATCATTTAATGATAGTGCAACATTTTTACGCAACTTTTTTAATCACGAAATCGCAAATACCACTTGCGTTCTACCCAGCTACGTCAGTATACAGGAGTGAAGCATTGAACATCTTTGGAGGGACTCGTCAGCCTAGTCAACACGGTAATAAAATGTATGACCACCAGGCCAACACATCCTCGCACCCTCAACAATTTTGCAAAGAAGACCTGTTTTTATCTTAGTGACCTACGTATTTCGTACATTCCTTGAAAGCACATACTGTTTCAAAATATAGTTCACATTAAAGTAGTGTGTCGAAAATATTATTTCCGTTTTGAACAGTAGCAGACAGTTTCCGTTTCCGCGTTGGACAGTTTCCGTTTTATTCAGAAAAAATTACACATAATACATACGAATTTCGCCGGGACCAATAAATTGTTCCGAAATAGACAGGATTCCGGATTATTCAGGTTCCGATTTGAACAGGTTTCACTGTATATTCTTCCTTTACTAACTCTACGATTTTCATTATCGTTCCCATCGCTTTTACTGCTACTAGATCACTACACCACATATTTCATAAATTATATGTTTATACAACACTACAGCAATAAAATTGTAAAGAATGTTAAATGATAAATATAATATAATATAATATATGTACACGGAGCGCATCGACCAGTTGCTTTCTGTCTTCAGTGAACTCAAGAACACATCCTCACTCATCATAGTAAGTTACAGTTCATACAGTTCTCAATCTAAGACACAGTCATTTACGTTTCTCTTATTAAATTTGTAAAAATTTGCCCTTTTAACAATCAATAGTTCCAACTTTTAACTAATAAACAACTGTTCCGTGCGCTTACGTACATATAATCTCTACACGAGATGTTCTGTAATAGATTCATGTGAATTATTAAGATCTTGGCATTAATAGGATTGAGATATGTATATACTTTGTTCTAGAAACGAGCATCATTGAATAATTTTTGAGTATAGATATTACATTTGATACTTTCTTCCCCACAGCTGTCGCCCCAGCTCACACCAAATATGGAAAGCTACATAACCATCAAACTGGACGACTGTTAATTCTGATCTTAATAATTTTAAAGCATTTTAGTTAATTTTATCATCAGCAATTGTAACATTTTATCACGGCCCATAGAGCCGCCTTGTATTTATATTGTAATTTCTGCCTTACAATTATTGATTTTAAATAGAAACATGTCTTTTAATTTTAACATTAATTGAGTTTACTTGTACGGCAACATAGTGTACTCACACCATACATATGGGCTTACTTGTTTCTGATGATGGCTCCATAGAGCCGAAAACGTTCAAATAAATATATATTATGTAACAAAATATTGTATAACCAATATATTTGTTAAATAAGGATAAGCATAGACGGCACATGTAATAAATTGTCATTTATAGTAATTAGCTTATCGGCCTCATCATGCCTCTTAAAATAAATGATAAATGTTATGTTTTATTTAACGACGCTCGCAACTGCAGAGGTTATATCAGCGTCGCCGGATGTGCCGGAATTTTGTCCCGCAGGAGTTCTTTTACATGCCAGTAAATCTACTGACATGAGCTTGTCGCATTTAAGCACACTTAAATGCCATCGACCTGGCCCGGGATCGAACCCGCAACCTTGGGCATAGAAGGCCAGGGCTATACCAACTCGCCAACCAGGTCGACTAAAATTGTAAAGGTATTTTTTATATTTATATTAATTCCCTTTCAAAACTGTACAATTGTACATATATGAACTAATACTAATACTTTCGTGAACAGAACTGTAGTAATTTCATTTGTAATATGTAAGTATGGGGTAATAAACTACCTACAATTTGTTGTACACTATATTTTCGTGGAACACAGCGCTCATAAATTACAGTTGAATTTACTTATAATGTATGCACCATGGAATAGGCCCCAGGAGAATAAAAACGTAACATATTTCGCATTTTAACACGCAGACCTAATATCGTGAGACTGATTATCTCTCATGAGACATGAGACTATCTCTCCCTAGGAGGAAAGAGAAAATATGAAGGGTTCAGAGCCATAATGGGCCAAGCGCCATTCATTAAAAACAGAGAAAGCAAGGATTAAAGTCAAGTGACTACCATAGTTTAATGAATATTGACATATCATTTAGTTTTAATGTGTATACTTTATATTACTTGCTATACGTTTCCATTGAATTATGGTAATAACTTCATTTTAACCCTTGTTTTGTGCGGTTTTAGTAAATGGCGCTTGGCCCACTATGGTTCTGAATCCTTCATATGATAGTGGGTGTACACCAACAAGAGGCAGTAAATTCAAGATAAAATTAACATATTTTTTTATTAGCTATATTAGATCCCTTTTATTGGTAAAGAAAACTGTTCAATTGTACATTATAGACTAATATTAATACTTTCGTGAACTGAACTATGGTAATTTCACTCTTAATATGTAAGTATAGGGTAATAAGTACCTATTATTATTATTATTATTATTATTTTACACAGTCATTACTTTATTTTTCCATTAACACTTATATCTAGGTAATTGTCATTGTCTCAATGTAACACATGCTGTGCTGATCATACTAATTGTACTATTCCTTTAGTTCTGAGATTATATTCATATCTATTAATTCTTTTTTTTTTTAGTTAATACTGTATACTAGAATGTATTTTCCTGTTTGTGATTATGTATTCAGTCTCTTTTTTATTATATATTTTTTTATTATTGTTATTTTAAAGTTAATACTGATTGTGTATATGTATTCAATCTCTCTTTTTTACTTAATTATGTTTATTATTATTTTTAAGTTAATATTTGTATACCGGTATGTATTTTTCTGTATGTGATTTGATCCTGGTTGAGTGCAAGAGAAGGCCTGATGGCCTTAACTCTGCTAGGGAAAATAAAAACTATTATTAATATTACAATAATTTATTGTACACCATATTTTCGTGAAACACAACGCTCACAATTTGTACAAATTACAGTTGAATTTACTTATAATGTATACACCATAATTTTGTGGAATAGGGCCCAGGAGAATAAAAACGTAACATATTTCCCCTTTTAATACGCAGCAGACCTAATCTCGTGAGGCTGATTATCTCTCATGAGACATGAGATTATCTCTCCCTAGGAGAAAATAGAAAATATGATGTCGGG
Organism: Periplaneta americana; assembly: GCF_040183065.1. NCBI lineage: Eukaryota > Metazoa > Arthropoda > Insecta > Blattodea > Blattidae > Periplaneta > Periplaneta americana. Next base: position 19,099,050 of record NC_091124.1, read on the forward strand.
TTTACACCAACAAGAGGCAGTAAATTCAAGAGTGAATAGCACTCTCGAAAAAAAAAAAGTCAGGTTTTTACAAGTTGTCATTGTTGTTGTTTTTTTTTTTTTACAACAGGACACGCGCTTAATATAGAGCCTATCTCAGACTCTACGGAGTGTGAAGAGAGGAATCTTAATTGCGACATATTTCGGAAATGTCGCCCGTAATTACACACGCGAAACGCGACAAGTACCTGTTCCGAGAAGGGTGGAATACCAAACACGGCTGAATCACCTGTGAGATCATCCGACCCGTCGCGTCGCATAAAATTAATTCTCGGGGGAGGAGCAGGAGGAAGTGGCAGGGCGTGGACGGCCGCGTGTTGCAGAACACCTGTTACCTGGCAACGCAACCAAGGCAACCAGGATGCAGCCAGTGCACCGCTCACCTACATACGAGTACACGCGGCTAATGCGTTCCTGGACGGCCGTGGCGCTGCAGCCAGCGCGGTTCACATTGACGCGACTTTGTATGCATGGCAAGTTGCACAGGAAATATAACTACATCACACGACAGCGCGGTTCACACTGGCATGACTTGAAATACATTGTAAGTTGCACATGAAATGATCTGACTACATTAAAAAAATCCTCTACGATAGTTTTGTAAAAATATAGGCTATATATTCCTTTTCCTTCCTCTCCCCTTTTTGTTCTCTTTATCAGCTGATGAATTTATCATAGCCTTTTTATTGTGAATTTTATTTAATTTTCTTTCCTTTTCTTTTTTATTATTATTTTATTATATTCTATTTTGTTATATTCTTCCTTACGTTTTCCATATTAACCATTTGTACTAAATGAGTTGCTTTTGCTATATTCCAATGTATTTTACTTTATTTTTTCTATCGTAGTATTATTTTCATGTTTAGTATCGATTTTATTATGCTATTATTATTATTATTTTTTGTAATATGTTAGTATTCTGTTCTTTAACTTTTTGTTAAATTTTAATTGCTTGTATACTTTGTGATCTAGCAGAGTGTAAGAGAAGGTCCTATGGCCTTAACTCTGCCAGTATAAATAAAGAATTATTATTATTATTATTATTATTATTATTATTAATATTAAAAAATTAGCTAAGCATGCTTCAACGTCCACATTGTCCGCAATACATTGATGGCTACCAAGTTTGTAACTGGAACAGAGGTACGCGGGTTCAAACCAGTGGCGAAACTACTTGGACGGAATTGGAGCAATGCCTACACAAAATAAAAATCCTCACGATTAAAAAACAAGAATACTGCAATAAATGTTTTCGCCAATAAGTTGTCTACTGTAGGGATGTCAAAGCGACAAAATTAATAGAACTTACTTACTGTAACGACATGGTCTCTAACGGAAAGAGAGCTGGACATGCTAAAAAAGTGCCAACGAAATATGGAGAGGAAGATGTTGAACATCACACTCAGACACAGACTACGTAACGAAGACAAGGAGCCAAACACATCTCAAAGATGCAGCAGAGATGGCCGACAAGCTGAAGAAGAAATGGGCAGGACACGTGATGCGACTCAACGCGAACCGGTGGACACATCCTTACGACATGGGACCCAAGGATTGACAAACGGAACGCTGGAAGACAGAAGACAAGATGGGCAGACGAACTTAGAGCAAGATTCGGCCATCTATGGTCAAGAACAGCGAAAGACCGACGACAATGGAAACTAATCACAAAGTGACTTGCAACCCAAAGAGTGACTAGTGAACAGTGGACCCCTCAACTATGACATTACAAAAGTGACCATCATTCCCGGAGTGGCTAACCGGGAACTGTTTGACAAGCCACCCTGCATAGTCAGGAGGCCCTTGCCCTTCACGGGATTTCGTGGCTAATTCTAATTCTAAAACTTACTGTAAATTGTTTAAATATAATTTAGCGACTTATTAAAGTCTCTTGGCGACAGAAACAAATGTTTGCCCATTGATGACATATTAATTGTCCATTGAAAAATCTACTGTGACAGTTATGGCAGACAAAGTCGCGTTGGGAGTATTCTCGTGTCCCCCCCCCCACGTTAGACTTCTACATCATATCATCCGATCTTCACTACAAAGCATTCATCGATCGCTAGCTGAGGACACGGGGAGGGGCTCGTTTAGGCAGAAATGTAACTTATTTAACGATACCATATCGATATAATATCGATGTTATCGATCATTAAGGTAGGCTATGTAAATATCAGTTCATCGGTGTCAATATCATAAGATATATTTGAAGCACAAAACATGAATTGATGATTTCATGAAACGCGCATTGAGAAGTTTTATCAAAATGTTAGCAAAACTGTACTTCATTAGGGAGTGTTTACCCGAGTTCTATAAGATCAACACTGCTTACTAAACGTCCCTGTTCATATTTATTCGTGTGAGTGTAGAGACATGTTTCGGCTTGTAGGTGGGAATGCGATGTGCAGGCGAAGTTCGACAGCTTTAGAAAACACTCTTTCGCAAGGCACTGAAGTTCCTGGAACTACACGATACGCTCACCATACTGCTGACTTCAGCTGACTCAGGAAAGGGGTGGTTGTAACGTATAATAGCTGTACGGCGCTGACACTCTCTGCTACCGTCTGCAGATTATAAGCAGATAGTCACGAGCGGACAGCAAAATGTCAAATAGCACTTCTCAATATCACATAGATTTACAGAGTGAACGTAAGTAATGTCATTAATTTCATGGCGTTATTCTTTGAAGACATTTCAAACAAAAAAAAGGGATAATACAATCTTTCTCGTTTTTCTTCATTTTCGAAATAAAAACTGTTTTCTTCTAAACATTTCATAACGTGTTTTGGAACGAACAAAATTGTTTTTAACTTTTTTGTTTAAAATATCTCAAAGAATAACCCTCTGAAATTAATTACATTACTAGGCTTCGAGATTTCGGAACCGATAGAGCAGTTCAGTGGAAAATCCGCATAACGGCGTGCTGAGTATAGTGGTAAAGCGTACAGTGGGTGGGGGTACTGTAGAATGAATTCCAACAAATACGCAGAGGAAAACGCTCTGGATTTGAAGGTTCTGACGAATAATTTGGTTTTCATACAAACCTATATTCAAACTGTATCTGAAACTATTACACGGTTAGAAAAGTCAGAGCAAGAGATGCCGGAAGCCCTCAAATTAATTGAGGAAATGACACAGAATTAATAAGACACAAAGTACACCGGTTACTGAACGTGTAAAACAGAAGTGGAAATCAATTTTATGTAAAAATAACGGATATGGAACATTGTGTAATATAAATAGCAAATTAGTGGACATAGAGTCACCCGAGAATAAAGGACTGTTTCTTAGAGACTCCAATGATGTTAGGTTTTTTCTTTTTGCTCCTATCACGTCATGTGACGTAGAGCGTAGCTTTTCACAGTACGAACTGTGTTTGGTAGACATCTGAAAAAGATTTATACGTTTGAGACACTGAAAACGTATCTCGTAGTACATTACAATTCGGTACTGTAACTGTACTTCCTAAAGACGACAAATAGGATAAATGAAGAAATTAAAATTGCTACATGTTTATTTCCACCATTGACACTGTGTATAATTAAACACAAATGCTTATAAAAGACAGGAGAATAAATGCTTTTCACATTCTTTTGACATTGTCATTGTGTAATGTATATTTACTTTCAGAAAGTCCATATGTGTGTGTTTCCCCATACTACCGTACTCTACTCTAAACAGCAACGTTGTTACCTCAACACATCTCTACCTTTCACTACCTGCAGCGAGTCAACAACCTATAGTACACGCACAGTAAACTTATTGTATCGGGTCCAAAGTCTCGAAGCCTGGACATTACTTATGGTTCATTCTGTATATCTACATTTTTTCATTATCAAAATATAGGTAAATATTGATATTGCATTAGTTTCTATACAGATAAATACCTCGTCCAGGGTCGACAGACATTCCCTGCTTTGAAACCTGAATACTCAGCGAACCTTAGCGAAGTCAGCTCGTGCGGGTTGGGAATGCGCTTGGCTGGGTATCAGAGTACTAGTTCTCATAGATGTAGTCCTAGGCTTTGCCCTCCTCTTTTATGATAACTCAATATTAATAATAATAATAATAATAATAATAATAATAATAATAATAATAATAATAATAATAATAATAATAATAATAAAGGTATGACTTTTTTTTTTTTCAAATTTCAAATGCATCGGAAGATGCTATAACATGGTCAAGTACAAATTTATATAATAATACAGAACAGAACATATAATACAGATTAATACATCAGACTACAGAATATAATTAATACAACAGAAATAGAAATAAAATAATACAATCAATATAAAAAGAGGATACAATAATATTAACAAAATTTCAGGACCGAATGAGCAGCGCTCGTGTTCGGTCGCAGTTCAGATATATTATGTTCTAACAGGAATATAGAAAATAAAATAAAATAGGAACTAAAATTAAAATTACAGCTACAATTACATTATAAAATATAATATTAACATAGATAAGAATAATATCGTACGTGAATAAAGTAGGACAATTTATAAAAAATGCATATTCCGAAATTATAGAATCAATATATATAATATGAACTGGTAATGGAAATTATGGGAAAACGGCTGAACGGATTTTAATGAGTGATCCCTCATTTCATGCCGGCATCCAAAGTTTTTCGGAAAAGTAGTAGTTTTCAGTGAAATGTCAATTTTCCTACATAATTTTCCTATTTTCCAAAATCCACCTGTTGTCAGTTTTGAGAACTAATTTTATTCAATCACGGCCGACTTGATTGAATTTCAGAACAAAACACCCACTACAATAAACAATAGGCTATTACACGAAGGCCATGACCTGCAGGATTGCAGACATATTTAGAGCTCAATTCAATTTGTTATCAAAAACTGATTCTGCAGTGTATAATTTTCTGAGTACAGCTGTGTATTGGATATTCAAATCTACGAAACTTGAGGTGGTTTGATGACATTATTACCATTAGAAATTAAATATTATTATAGTTAATATCATAATGCGTCTATTTTTCATTAATTGTACATAATATTGATGCTACATTGATGACGTGAAAGAGAAACGTTTTGAGGTTATGTAAGTAAATGTAGAGAATATCTTAATTTAGATCTTCATTTCTATAATTTACTGAGTGACTGCTATATATAACTACAAAACTTAAGTAAGATAATAATACTGTTATTAAAAATCAAATATTTTTATACTTATTAAACCAGTGGGGTTGGGTCTTTTTCATATACTTAATGGCGGTGTAGTGTAGATATTGTTATGTGTCATTGTCTTCAGTATTGGCTCGAGAGAACGCAAAAATTACAGTTCCTAAGGAAATATCAAAAGTTATTACTAGACATTGGATTTTTAGGCACTAAAAATTGCAGTTTTAGGCGCCTAAAATAAGCTCAAAATATGTAAAATTAGGCTCTATTTTAATGAAAATAGGCATTTTAGGCACATCAAGGTATCATACTTATTTCTTTCATTGAAATTTTTAGTTATACACTAAAATACGCACAAAAAAGTATGTTTAAACATTAAAAAAGAATACTATATTATATTTATAAACAGAGCTGCACAAATTTAATATATTGAAACTAATGAAATAATGATTATTGATATCAAGATTACTCATTTTAAGTTATTGAAATTCAGTTCCATGCTCAGACTTTATTATAATTATCTGCACAGTACACCACCAGAATTTTTTCTAAATTCTCCACAGTTAACCTTTGCCTTTTGTCACTGAGAATCATTTTGAAAGCAGAAAAACCTCTTTCAACCGAAACTGATGTGAGAGGCGCAAATTTTAAATTAGGTACAATAGAAACATCAATACTTACTGGAACATTTACACTTTCCCCCGATATCACTCTTGATACTTTTTCCAACAATGAAAATCCTACATTCTTATTTAATACGTTGTCCCACTTATTTTTAACTTTTTTTCGCAGTTTCGCCCAAAGCAGAATGTATGTTCACTTGAGCTTCCTTTACTATTGCTATTTGGCTACAAAGAGATTGTTTTTCACGTTCTAATTGTTCAATGCTTGCAGGTATGAAAGAAAAGTTTGATGTTATGTAGGCAATATCGTTTTTCACTCGTGAGTCATTCAGACAATCTTTCACTGCTTTCACACACGCTCCACTATCAGTTTCAGGTAATTTATCAATAACTGTGACCACGTCTTTAAAATACTTAGAATAATACACCACTGACTGAATCCAGGTTCCCAATCGTGTAACAACCGGCTGAGGTGGGAGTGGGATATCTGGAAAGTTCTCTCTGAATATTGAAATCCTGGATGGGGCTTTACAAAAACATTTTTTTGTGTTAGAAATAAACGAATTGACAAGAGGAAATTCATTCCGGATTGTTTCAGAAACCCTGTGAAGGCCATGTGCTAGACAGGTTACATGCGTGAGGTTAGGATAAAATGTTTTAAGAAGTGGAGCTGCAGCAACCATGTATGAGGCAGCATCAGTACAAAACAACAGAACTTTAGAATCTTCTATATTACCTGAGTATAAAGACTGTAGGCCTTTATTTACAAAATAAGCAATGGCTTGGCTATTCACTTTCGAAAATTCCTTAACACATACGAGGTGTGGAATCGAAGATCCAACAGGACTAAGTTTTCCTACTACCATATTTGCTATATACCTATTCATAGGATCTGAGGTTTCATCCACAGAGACCCATATGTAAGAATCACCTATATCCTCCCGAATGGAAGCTAAAGTTTCATTGTATATTCTAAGTAATTTTTTCTTAGGGTCGACTCAGATGGGATATTTTGTTTGCAGTATTTTTGTAAAAACTGTCTTAAAACCGGATTTTCAATTGCATTCCAGGGAATGTTAGCAGCAACAAACGCTCTGGTTAAATCAGCATAGAAATTGCTGCTGAGATTGGATGAAGTAGGCTGTGTTAGTAAAGTTTGTTGCAGTTGATTTTTCTGCTGAGCTTTAGCCTTATGAGCCGCTCCTTGCACATGCTGCTTTAGGTGGCACTTCTTTTCTTGCGAAATCTAAAAATGTAAAGTAAACTGAATTAAAATAAAATCCTAATTGTTGTATTGCCGTATTTCTATCACAAAGTTAGTGGGTTCGAACAATCAAAATTTTAATGACCTGCAAATACTTTAACTATCGGAATTTAAAAGGTTAAAGTGTAGTGGTCTTAAAAAGAATTATACCTCAGGATAGCTCAGTCAATGTATAAATATTATAGGCCTATTCATTAAAATTAATAGAATTTATATATTTCAACTATTGTTACATACCTGTTTGCTACAAATCTTGCAGAATATTATTTTTCCATCATAGGTGAATTCTGAATATTCTGTTAGCCATTGCCAGATCAATGTAGATTTTGCACTTATATTTTTCGGCATTATCGCGTTAAACTTCACAGGAAAACGTCCTACCGCTCAAAACTTCTCAACACAAATAAGGTGAGGGAAAAAGCAACTGATAACGAGCATTCAAATGAACCGTTGTTATTGAGATTCAATTGGACAAAAATACAAAGTTCCACTTATTGTTGCATTTCCTGGTAGTGTTAACACTAGGAGGGCCATTCTTTTAAATATTTTGTAACGGTTTACCCTACTAATTCGCAGTTTTACGACTTTTCATAAATATTTCAAAAACACTCTTTCTCCAAAAAGTGTGATTTTATGACACTCTGAAGGGCAGTACAGCTAATCGGTTTCAGACCGAAAACAGTCATTTTTATAGTATATCTCTGAATCGGTAGCAGCACATGTTGTGATTGTTGCCTGCTTCAAAACTAAGGTTGGTTCTTTGTCGGCATTTATGCCTCCAAACATGTTAAATTCGGTGAAATCTATTGCGAGTGTCGTGAGATTCAAAACATTTTGTTTCCTTTATCAATGGTTTGATAGCCGGTGTGAAGCAAACTTTCCACTTTTTAAATGCCTTAAATTTCGCAGTGAATGCATGTATAAATTATAAAAAGTAAGAGTAAAATGCGAAACTTTACAGTGAGTTAGGCATTTTTAGGCGAATATTAACAAATTAGGCTCTAATAACCGTTTTAGGGCATTTTAGGGCGCTATAAAACTCTTTGAATACCTTTCAATTTCCATGAAACACAAATATTAATAATTATTTTTACTTTTCTCCTAAAGAAACAAAATAGGCATTTGCCCTAGAATCCGATGTCTGGTTATTACTTACTGATAAAATAAGAGGCCTAGAAAATATTGTAGTCTCCAGATCATTTCAGCAAGATCTCTTAGTAGGATAAAATGATTTTACGCTCTACATTTCAAGTAGAAATGTTTGAAAGCTTAGCAAACCTGACTTTTTTTAACTTTTGCCTAGAATCCACAATGACCTGAAATAGCTACTGCTATCGTCCTGACATTGATACTTGCGTTTTAGCGTTGAAACTCAAAAACTGAAGTTGGATAGGTTCAAGAAAAAGTATTTGGCCTAAAAAAATCCATTGAGAGGGAGTATGTTTCATTATTATGGAAGCAAATAACTATCAAAAAGACAAGTATTCTTCATTGAAAATAAATCTGAAAAATTTTTATTTGAACGTCCAACGAACTTAGTTTGCAGCAGCATTTGCTGAACAAGCCACTAGTACAAATATAATATAAGCTGATTAATTCATACACATAACCTATAAATTTATGTAATGAAATTGAAGACATTAACAAGTTTCTAATTTTATTGCTATGTTAGTGGGTTACCTGTTAGAAGTTCTGGGTGTAATTTAGCTAAAGAATTATACAACCGAGGGCCAAAATTAATACTATGCTTTAGAACAGCAGATGTGAAACATTTAGGTTCTACTAATGTTGAATTATTATTTCGTCTTGTGTCATGATTATGTGCCTGTAATATAAACTTATTACGATTTTTATAATAAAATTTTAACAGAGTATATTTATAAATTTGTTCAATATTAAATACATCAAATTCAGAATAAATTAATTTAGTTGGATAATCAAAACGTTTCCTCAAACAAATTTTAATTATTCGTTTTTGTAGTAAATTTAACGGACTAAAATTAATTTTTGTACTTCACCACAAACAATAATGCCATATTGAATAATAGACTGAAAAATGGCCAAATAAACATTTCGCAGAACTCTAATGGGTAAGTAGTATCGATGATTAACGAATTTATAAATTGTTTTACGAAGATAAGTAATTTGATAAGACCATTTTAAATTTTCATCAATAATGATACTCAGATATTTCACATATGTGGCTTCTTTTAATGGTGGATATTTACAATTTTTGGATCTAAACAATTTTCACAGTGTAAAGAGTAGTTTTCAACATAGCCTATACGCGTAGACAAGCAGTCGTGGTTTCAATATCACTTCATAAAATGCTGACGACATAGTTTCTCGACAGCATCGGTTGCAGCTGGTAGTCCACGTGCGGATCAGCTGATTGGCCAATATCACAGACTAATATAATGCTATCCGCTTACTTTTATTCTTTTCTTTTGTCATTTTTTTCTCTTTAATTGTACCGTACATTTCCTTATGACTTAATTGATCCATACATATTTCAACACATTTCTTTCATATAGCCTACAAAAACAGAAAGTCATGGTTTGGCTAGATGCCTTTCGAAATCAAGATCCGGGATGGATCCTTGCAGGCTCACATTTGCCTATTGTGCGCCCTATATGCGACGGCTGTTTCAGCTCGATATTTGGCCTGGGCGGAATTTGTGAATACAATGCTGATAGGTGGGTCATCCTGCCTCAGTCCCGACAGAGCCTCGTACATCGACAGGGCTAGCAAACCTGAAATATCCCCTTAAGTCATGTAAAATCAGAATAAGAAATTATAATCTAACTCGCAATTTATGTAGTCAGACCAACTCAGGAACACGACATGAGCAGAAGACTACTCCAGGAGCATGTGGAGTTGCCTACATACATCCTGAATGGATACAGAACTGATAGGTGTGGATGAGAAAGCACCTACCTGCACATTAGAGATGAACAAAACTATACCTTGACCAAAACTACTTCCGACCTGACAGTTTACAGAGAAGGGGGAGCAGTGTTCTCATATTGCCCATCCTTGCTGTAAGCGAGCGCGCTGCCGGTAGAGTGCAGTAATGATCGCTTGACATGAACACATACATTTTCTAACCGATTTGTTGAACACTAGGCATTAAAATTTGTCTACATTATTATTTTATTAGTATATCATAATTATTATTTCATTACTAGTAGCAGCAGCAGCAGTAGTAGTAGTAGTAGTAGTAGTTAGTAGTAGTAGTAGTTAGTAGTAGTAGTGGTTAGTAGTAGTAGTTAGTAGTAGTAGTAGTAGTAGTAGTAGTAGTAGTTAGTAGTAGTAGTAGTAGTAGTAGTAGTGGTAGTAGTAGTAGTAGTTAGTAGTAGTTAGTAGTAGTAGTAGTAGTTAGTAGTAGTAGTAGTAGTTAGTAGTAGTAGTAGTAGTAATTAGTAGTTAGTAGTAGTAGGTAGTAGTAGTTAGTAGTAGTACTAGTAGTAGTAGTACTAGTAGTAGTAGTAGTACTAGTACTAGTACTAGTAGTAGTAGTAGTTAGTAGTAGTAGTTAGTAGTAATAGTAGTAAACAATTAAGAAATGACGCATTCCAAACTTGGACAAACCATACCTTGCGTGGTAAAGGGGTTATTGTTTATAGTGATCTCCCCAAGGCTAACTCATGGGTAAGCAATCGAAAGGGCCTATCTTCCTCAGAATGGACCAATGCTTTAAAAATGTCAAGCAATATTTCGGCGGTTCGCGCAATACCGGGCAGAACTCTAAGCACAACCCGCTGCCGTCATCCAGACTGTAGCGAGCTTGAAACACTTGGACACGTGCTTGGACAATGCCCCAAAGGCGAGCTGCTGATCAATGCTAGACATCATCGTGTACGACATGCTTTGGCGATATCGTTAAAAGCTTTAAATTGGGAGATTCATGAGGAAGTACATTGTGTATCATCAGATGGTTCTTTTAGACGGGCAGACATTATTGCTATCAACGGACACTTAAAACGGGCCCTTGTTCTTGACCCTACTCTCCGTTTCGAAAGAAACCTAAATCAGGCCACCGAGGTTGATATTGAGAAGAAGTCCATATATGAACCTTGTCTGCCGTATCTTTCTCAAAAGTACAACGTCCCTCTTAAACAATGGTCTGTCATTGGTTTGCTGTTTGGCAGTAGAGGTTCAATCACAAAATTCACGTGGAATTATCTTAAGGAGCTTCACATTCCTTTTGATTATGTAATGTCTGTTCTTATAAATATTATCAAGGATTCTCTTCAAATACTACATCATCATCTCTATTTCAATTAATCAACTTATATTTGCCTTCAACAATTAACTTTCTTTTTTCTTTAATGTATCACATTATATTGTACATGTTTACTGTATTCAGGACCCTTGTGGTCACTCAAAATTCTTTGAGCTGATGTCTACAATTTAGAATTCTTTTAGTAGTAGTACCGGTATTCAATGTAATACCGTTGGAAAAGCGTCGAAAGGACTGTAAACTGTAAAAATATTAATGATTAAAAATCTGTACGGCCTTTTTTTTCCAATATCGATAACAGTGCTCTTATTAATTTTAACACAAGCAGTAGTTCTCATTGCGACTTGCGCCAAAAGTAAAAGACGCTAGCCATTATCTTTTTCCCTCTCAAAATACTCTCTTACGTTACACACCATCTCTCACGCTTGACTCTTTAACGGGGCACCTTGTACTCGTACAATATTCTTTGTTCTCCGCCTGCCTTTCCTTCCTTCCGACATTGCACAAGTCACCTGTTTAGAAACTCTCGCAGAAACTAGAAAACACACACTAGCCACACACTCCACCAATGACAACGAAGATAATAAGTGTAATATAATTCAAACACAATAATTATTGATACAGCAAAACGATAATACAGCTAAATAACATTTTTAATTCACACAAAGCACGCGCTAACCAGCCAACTCAAAGCCATTCCGGGCACTGTATTCACCATTAGGCCATGGTATTCACGTGCAAATTGTAAACATAGACATGGCAACACCGTCTCGTTACCATGGTTACACGTCTCTCGTGATTGGTTGATTTGAATGGTTGCCATGGTAACATGCTAAAGGCGCCATATGTCAGGTCGGAAGTTGTTTTGGACAGACCATAACTGCCGCTCTCGCTCGCTATGTTCGCTGCATTTGCCTTTCGAGTCTCGCTCATCATTCTCGAAACAGCATTTGGTCGGCGTGGAAAGATTTCGTAACTTTGAATAACATACATCATTGAAATAAATAACATTATAAATGTTTAAATGAGGCAAAAAGACAAAACAAAACAGTATCTTAGGGCCGTACTCATAGGCATTTTTAGCGCGGGCTTCCGGTGGATGATCAGCGTTTTTTGTAATCATAAACCAGTGTTAGCGACAGGATAGGATTTGAATTCTGTACAAGTAACCAGTGGATAGCCGGGGCTAGTTTAGCACGCTCGTAGCGCGTGCTGCGAAATGTCTATGAATAGCACCCCTAGTTATTAAAATGTTCTGGTTCTAATATACGATACTACCTATGGTTATATAAATAGAAAAAAAAACAATTCTCAAATAAATTTGCATTTCTAAGAAACATAAAACATAACATTAATATATTTTTACTTGAGATTGCACACTTGATCTTAAACATATGAAAAGAAAATTCCTAGTCTTTTAATAAGGGCCTAGTAATTAAATAAAAACTGGGGAACAGATTATTATACACTGAAAGGTAGAAATGTTTCAAATAGGCTACTTGATTGTTTACACATATATAACAGTTGCCAAAGTAGATAAAAGTTCAGTCAGGTATAAAAAAACTGTGGTGATTCAATGCTTGACGTTCGGGACTTCGGGAGTGATCAATCTCGACGTCTCGAAACACTCACAAGCAGTCTTTACATCAACGACGCGACGTATACAACATTGTCGTGCGGGTTTTCGGCTTTGCAGGCGCTGTTAGTCTCGCTTTCTCGATCATTGTTCATCTCCACTGTACATGCAATACAGTCGTGCACAACCGGTTATGAAAAATAGAAATGATATATTGCTACTGAACGCCTGGCGCTATAGACAGTATGCGAAGCTCTTCCGTGTTCCGGAGTGGTCCAACGTTCGTCCCAGTCTTTATTGGGTTCACGGCTCTGGATCATGGAACACAGATAATATTGAGCCATCCAGGAGTTCAAGAATCGTTGCAAGGGAGCGATTATCATCGTATACCTTTCAGTTGATATTTCCTCCTCTATTCACATTGATTGATTGATTGATTGATCGATCGATCGATTCCATCATTAATTCAGAAATTCAGGTATTGCAAGAGAACTCATCATGAAGCTAGAATCAGAGCTTGAGAGTGCTTTTATTTTTGTTAGTAACTTTTCATCTCCCTAAAAACGATTTATTAGTGAAATAATAATACACGTACATCTGCTTCGAATAATTAAAAGACATGGGCTATATTAACAACTACTCTTTCAGGACAGCCTATGGATTCTGAGTTTAAAGTATGAACGTTACAATAGTAGGTGTTACTTATTTTGTAAGTAATTGTAATTTATTTTATTCTTGTATTTGTTTACTTGTCAGGTTTCATCTATGCATGACGCTTATTTCCTTTGTTGTTGTTGTGTCCATTAGTTGATTTATATATTAGTTATGAAGATAAATGTACCAAAGTGTCCAATCAATTATAATCCTATTTCAAGCTAATACTTTTTTAAATTAGGAAAAGTAAATTTCCTTCAATTGTTACTCCATTTGTGCAGTTAGGAAATGTCATCAGAGTCCTGTCTGATGAAGTGCGCTTGGTGTTCTGTCCTATACAGACGTGGACAAATTATTAGACTAAATTAGTTATATGTGCAACAAAGCTATATTTATCGGTAGAAATAATGAACAAAAATGTATTTTACACAGATATAATGAACATAAAATTGAGTCTTGAGGTTATTAATATTTTGTCAACATTCCCTTATTCTTTATCAACACGTTGATTTTGTCAGGGATACTGGAAACCAAAGTTTGACACTTTCTTTGAATATCAGCATCATTTAGCCAGATATCACACAGTGCTTAAATAGTCCATGTTTTATTGTAAGCCTCTTTTTGTTCACTTTCTTCTTCAGTATAGATCACAGATTTTTAATTTCGTTCGTGTTCGGTCTTCTTGCAGGTCATGGGAAAATATCTTCTGCAGTATATAATTAAGACACCAGTAGTACCAAAATAACCAGAAAAGAATATACTTAAATATTGGAAAAATATACCAAAGATGTAAACAATCATATTTACAACAATAGAGACTCTGTGAATTGGACTGATAATTGATATGACGAAATATATTATGTTTCTAAGAAAAAGTTTTAGTCTAATAATTTGTCCACGTCTGTATATCTGTGGTTCTGTCGAGCCAGTAAGACATCAGGCGCAACCGCTTGAAAGCAGGATATTCGGTTGGATGCTCAACCTCGCCGGTTATTCTGCGACCGGTCAAATATAAACCGGTTCTAAGCGCTGTTCTGCAGTTCTCTGACATGCAAATTAGTATAATGGTGTAGAACCTGTAGATAATGGTCTAATGGCTAGGTCGTCATGATGCTCCTATATAATAATCAATCATTAACGTCAAAGTCACAATTTCACACAAAAGTCAAGTAACTCTCTAAATATCCTCAGTAAGGCCCCCAATGTTACCTGAAATCGAATCCGTAGTCTTAGAAATGAAGACTTAAGGCGGAACATCCAGCTTATGAGATCTACGTAAATTTATTTATTTAATTTTCTCAAATTTTTCTTAATGAATTAAGTCGAAAATTTACGAGGTTATTATTCACATCTTCATTTACAAGAATTGCTACTTGGAAAAAAAAAAAAATGCCATACTTTAAATTTTTGACAATTCTTTTGTGCAACCAGCTCCCATAATTTTAAAAAATATTTTTAATCTCGCTTATCCTGATTATTCCAGAAGGTTGTGACAACAATGTAAATCAGTATCATTAAATTATTTGCAGTGTAAGTAGTATTTTTATTTTTTTTATTTTCCTGAAAGTTTTCACTCAAAAATATTTTTTTCTGTTGATAATAAGACAAAGATATTAATTCACATTGTAGATAATGACATAAACGATAAAAATTAAAAAATTTCATGCAATTATCTTGAATATCTTTTTTAGTTATAAGGAATATGGTTTGAAAATTTAAATTTCGGAGAACGAGTAACAAACTTACTACAGATGGTGATGTCTAGATTTCTTCCGGTGCATATTTTTGGCCATAACTTAGAAACTAATTTAGATAATTAGAATTTTTTTTTCACAGAGAAAAGGAGAAATTCTGTACTCCAGAATTTGGACAAAAATAAAAATTCGACTTTTTTGAGCAGTTAAGCTGGGTGTTCCCCATTAAAACTTACACATGTTAAAATATATTTTATTGTCAGAAGTTCTAGCTTTTCATTAAGCCTGAAACAAACCGCTACATTTTATGTAAAATTAACTAAGAAAAAATGGCAACGCTACTGGAGTAACTGACGTCGGTATACTGAGGATTAGTGACCTCGGAATGATGTATATGACTTATTTTATCATGCATCCTAAAGTAAGAGTAAAATTACGAGATAAATTCCAAGAAACTTTCACTCAAAACTACAATACATAACTTGAAATTTCTCACAACTGGCCTCAACAGAACAAAACGATATCAACTTTTTTGAGCTATTCATAACACAGAATCACTCTTTAAAAGGAAACTTGTATGTTACCATCCATCCTGAATATACTAATATATTAATTCTTTGCACAAATTATTTTTTCCGTAGGCCTACCGTGAAGTACATAGATGACAGAAAAAGAAGACATCCCACTGCGATTGTAAACAGAAGCGGATTTCAGTTACCATTTGGCAACGTCGTAACTTACCGCCAACGGGCGTAACAATGTCACAACAGGTCAGGTACAACTCACCTGAAACAAAAGAACACCGTACCTGCATTAAAAAGCGACGGTCGACATGGGACAAACAGGTTAACACTCCTTATAAGCACAACATAGATTGTACACTACATGGGTATAATTTACACAACGGAAAAACTAAGAAAAACTAATTACATTTAATTCTAATATCGAAATGTTAACACTGCGTCAATTACTTTATACATTACTTATGTGTAACCATAGCCAAATTGTACGTAGGCATCTCCTAAAATGAGACAGGAATCTTTTTGTTCAGAAAATAATTACTAACAGGTCTTCTCTGAGAGTCAAGTTTATGAAAAGTTTCTATAGTTCTAAAGATTCCTTTTCCGTTTCATGAGAGTCCTACGTACGAGCATAATTTCTCAATGGTTAAACCTAAGTACTGTATACAATAAATGACGCAAACTCAATTCACGTTTCAGGTTGTTTCCAGCAATTACAAATGATATTAGAAAACATTGTTTCATAAAGGCTGATTCACAATAAACCGGGAAGGGAAACGACGAGAAAGAGAACGAAAATATTGTTTTTTAATAGGTTATTTTACGACGCTTTATCAACATCTAGGTTATTTAGCGTCTGAATGAGATAAAGGTGATAATGCTGGTGAAATGAGTCCGGGGTCCAACACCGAAAGTTACCCAGCATTTGCTCATATTGGGTTGAGGGAAAACCCCGGAAAAAACCTCAACCAGGTAACTTGCCCAACCGGGAATCGAACCCGGGCCACCTGGTTTCGCGGCCAGACGCGCTAGCCGTTACTCCACAGGTGTGGACGAAAATATTGTTAAAATAATTGTATTTAAATGTGAAACTCTGAGATGTAATGAATTTAAACTTGCCTGGATTTCGGGAACTGGACTTGTTCCATTCAATCCGTCAGAGATTTATAGATAAAATCCCCTGATATCGAAGGCGGAGGAGAAATTAGAAAATCACTTGATAAGTGTTTGATAAAGATGCTACAGGAATTGAGAGGCCATGCCAAGGAAACCGGAATCCGAAGAAAACAAAATGCGAAACTCTTATTAAATTTTATGGTTTTCCAAGAAAACTTCCACCTTGTCAGCTCGTCTTCCTAGCATATGAAATACATACTTTTCCGGGATTCGCCCCCCCCTCATCTCTTAGCCATGGATACATTGTGTGCAAGTGAGAGAGCAACTTCTCTTTCTAAAATTTTGTAATCCGATTACAATAGGAGCCAGTCTACTGTTTTGACCACTGCACTATTGTAGTTTTTTAGTAGGTTATTTTACGACGCTTTATAAACAGCTTAGATTATTTAGCGTCTGAATGAGATGAAAGTGATGATGCCGGTGAAATGAATCCGGGGTCCAGCACCGAAAGTTACCCAGCATTTGCTCATATTAGGTTGAGGGAAAACCCCGGAAAAAAACTCAACCAAGTAACTTGCCCCGACCGGGAATCAAACCTGGACCACCTGGTTTCGCGGCCAGACGCGCTAACCGTTACTCCAAAGGTGTAGACCTGTTGTAGTTTCTTTACTGAGCTTGTAGATGAAGCGTGTGTATTTGCTAAAGAAAAAAAAAATCAGATTTCCATGGTCTGTGAAAAGTTAAAACTTCATTATGTCATATTGTATGAGAATTTTTAGATAAACTCGGTGAAACGCTTGGATTTAAATTGAACGATCGTGGAGAAGTGCTCGACAGAAAAAAGTTCTTTCGTGTTTAGTGATGCAGGAAACATTGTTAGTAAACGTAGAGCGGCACTTAATTCGGAGCATGTGAATGCACTCACATGTTTAAAATCATGGATGAAGCAATATTAACTAGACGAGTCTTCATACTTTTCTTATTTGTCTTTGTCTCAAAAATCCCCGAAGAGATTGACACAATCAATTATAAGCCTACATAATAAATATGCTAGTAAATAACTAAAATAGTGCTGTTTTATAATATAACAATACAGTATAAACAGATGTACGATATTTTATACTTATGCTTATCACCGAACACAAATTGAATTTAACAATACTTGTGTATTATCGCTGCGGTCTCATGCTTAACATTCGGCAGGTCTTTGAATTTTAATTACATTATTGTTTTCAATTTCTTATGTCGCCGCTCCAATCACTCGCCTCAATTTCAATATTGCAACCAATAAGCTGCTTCCATTATTAAATGACACCTACTTGTCTAATCCACGTGGACTAAAATCGAGGTTGCAATGTCTTGTGCTGAGGACGAACATTAAGGTATGTGATTAAAATTATTATTAAAGAGTTATTATTAAGAGTTAAGAATGTCAACGTACTCGTATATGAAATAATAATAATAATAATAATAATAATAACTTCGCTCTAGAATATGCCATTAGGAAAGTTCAGGATAACAGGCAGGGTTTGGAATTGAACGGGTTACATCAGCTTCTTGTCTATGCGGATGACGTGAATATGTTAGGAGAAAATACACAAACGATTAGGGAAAACACGAAAATTTTACTTGAAGCAAGTAGAGCGATCGGTTTGGAAGTAAATCCCGAAAAGACAAAGTATATGATTATGTCTCGTGACCAGAATATTGTACGAAATGGAAATATAAAAATTGGAGATTTATCCTTCGAAGAGGTGGAAAAATTCAAATATCTTGGAGCAACAGTAACAAATATAAATGACACTCGGGAGGAAATTAAACGCAGAATAAATATGGGAAATGCGTGTTATTATTCGGTTGAGAAGCTCTTATCATCCAGTCTGCTGTCCAAAAATCTGAAAGTTAGAATTTATAAAACAGTTATATTACCGGTTCTTCTGTATGGTTGTGAAACTTGGACTCTCACTCTGAGAGAGGAACATAGGTTCAGGGTGTTTGAGAATAAGGTGCTAAGGAAAATATTTGGGGCTAAGCGGGATGAAGTTACAGGAGAATGGAGAAAGTTACACAACACAGAACTGCACGCATTGTATTCTTCACCTGACATAATTAGGAACATAAAATCGAGACGTTTGAGATGGGCAGGGCATGTAGCACGTATGGGCGAATCCAGAAATGCATATAGAGTGTTAGTTGGGAGACCGGAGGGAAAAAGACCTTTAGGGAGGCCGAGACGTAGATGGGAGGATAATATTAAAATGGATTTGAGGGAGGTGGGGTATGATGATAGAGACTGGATTAATCTTGCACAGGATAGGGACCGCTGGCGGGCTTATGTGAGGGCGGCAATGAACCTTCGGGTTCCTTAAAAGCCATTTGTAAGTAAGTAATAATAATAATAATAATAATAATAATAATAATAATAATAATAATAATAGCTATTTAACAATATAACTAGTGTTTATTCTTATCGAGGAAGTAGATGTGACAACGTGACGCTTAAAGTGAAACCTACAGAGTAACAATCGGTCGGCAAAATTGTGTTTTAAAAGCACACCGCACGTATGATGCCGACATGTTAACCATTAGAGCGAAGCGATAATACTGCAGTATATTAAAACTTTTTTCAAATCGATCAAAGTTCGATTCATCGATTAAATTCAAATCGTTAATCGATTAAATATTCTGATCGACAGCACTAGTGATTTATGATTTTACTAGCCGTACCCGTGCGCTCCGCTGCACCCGTTAAAAATAAATATAAAGTAATTACATAATTAAAATAGGACATTTGATCCAGGGAACATTCGTGTTTGATATAAGGATAAATCGTTTATTATGTTACTTAATTTAAATTGTATTTGCATAATTAAAACGCGATCATTTTGATCCAGAGACCACTCATTTGGTCATAAAATTTATTTTAGGAAATACAGGAAACGAATGTACAGAATAGCCTATCAAGTTTTCTGTGCATAAGAAGCTATTTTAATCTTACCTGTCCTCGATTCACTCAGAAGTTACCGTAATAACATTATAGCATTATGTCCATCTAGAGAAACTACACTTTCCAATGGTGAATTAATAATTAATTATACAAATCGGTTAATTTAGCTTCTGATATTACTTCATACAAACACAGAAACATTATCTGTAGGCTATCTTTCATAGCTTTCGATTGTTGCTGTCCAAGGCCCCTTATTGACGAAGTCATTTGTTTTTTAATTCATTACACGGCCTTAGATGGCAGTTATTTTAATTTTAAAACTCATTTATCTCATTAAATATCAGTCCTATCAAAATTTTTCAAGGAATTAAACTTATCGGAAATTATTTTGAAAGAAACTTTTGTTATGCAACATTTTGCACAAAAATCAATAATAAGCGAGATATTTCGATTTATTTAATTCAGGCCCCCTTATAACCCCCATTTTAAATAATGTATTTTGAATGCCATATAGCCTAAAATCTAAGTTACAACGAACTTAATTTATATTCCAATTTTCATCGAAATCCGTTCAGCCATTATCGCGTGAAAAGGTAACAAACATACATACAGACAGACAGACAGACATACAAACAAAAATTTCAAAAAAGCGATTTTCGGTTTCAGGGTGGTTAATTGTATATGTTAGGACCAATTATTTTTGGAAAATCGAAAATTACCAGAAAAAAATCGGCTACAGATTTATTATTAGTATAGATTTCAAATGGAATTCACTCTATTGAACAGAATTTCACAGAAGCCTTCACTGACCATATCTGGAAGCATTAGAAACTCCATGTTCCTATTTTGAGAACAAGGTCTCTTCAAATATAAGATGGAATCTACGGATGCAATGGTACTTCAAGCGAATTGCGTGGGTTTGTACTCCGCTTGTGCCAGCGGACTATGCTAAGTGGGTCACTGTCAGTCCAGGCATCTTCCCACGGCTTTGCACTGTCACATGGCTCGCCTACCTTGCGGCTACCTCCAGTCAACTTACTGGACGACACACTGCTGCAGTGCTTGCCTGCCAATCTGTGTTCTGCGACGCCTGAGGAGCTCAATAATCACGTCTGCTCTACATACGGTAAATGCGGGGAGTACTAGTGCAATCGAAGTCCATTACGGCTATTCCATATGAAATCGATCAGTAAAAAACCTCGCATTTTTTATACTCTAATTTTTTCCCTTTTTATACAAGGTGCTGAGGAGAGTGCATTTGCAAAAATATACTATCGAAAGTCAAACGGTTTTCGTATTGTTGAGCGACAAATTTAGCATATTTTATAAAAAAACAAGCCTCTTTCAGCGCTCAGAACTCTGAAACCATTTACTGCAGAACATTGAACGGGAGCTTATTTTGAAGCTAACATTTGGTAGGTTACGTTAAGAAATAATCCTTATTTTTATTGTACACAGAGAGACAGATAATTGATTTTACTTACAGTAGCGTGCAAATTAATCCGAACACGACATATTTTTACATTTTCTGTCATTGTTGGCCTCACAGTTGCTCATACCGCTTTAATTGACATCTGTAGTACGTGTAATTCCATTGTTGAAGGTCTGTCGTTATTATTTTTTTTATAATATGTGACATTTTGCCTGTCGTTTTGTACTTATAAGCATTTCAGTTGTGTTGAAGACTTAATACTGCAATCTTGTGTACATTCTGTCGTCTTCACAAATGGATAAACTCCACGAAAACGGTGTAAAATTATGACATTAGCAGAGCATTCTTCTATGACACAGAGGCAAATTGCTGCAGAATGTCACATCGGTTTGGCTACTGTTAATTCGATCATAAAACGATACAGGGAGACTGGATCCATCACACCCCAGAAAAAAGGTAACTGTGGCCGGAAAAGGAAGACTTCACCTGCAGATGATCGTTTAATTGTCAGGAAAAGTAAATTAAATCCTAGACTAACTGCTGTCGACTTAACCCCCGAGTTAATGGCTACCACTGGGGCGAATATTCACGTCACAACAGTGCGGCGTAGGCTTTTGGAAGCTGGACGAAGGGCTCGTAAGCCTATTAAGAAGCAACTGCTAACCCCTGTTATGTGCAAAAAATGCTTAATGTGGACAAAATTACATCAACACTGGACAGTGAATGACTGGAAGAATGTACTTTTTTCCGACGAGTCTCATTTCGAGGTCCACGGCCACCGTATTTCTTACGTACGGAAAGGATCCGAAAAAGTAACAGCAGCTCATCTCCAACAAGCACCCAAATACAGCCCTAAAGTAATGTTTTGGGGTTGTTTTACACATGAAGGGCCTGGAGAATTAATACCTATCAATGGAATGATGAATTCTGACAAATATATTCACTTATTGGAAACCAGAATCGTACCCCGGCTGCAAAAATCATTTCCGGAAGGCAGAGGTGTGTTCCAACAAGACCTGGCACCATGCCATACGTCTCGAAAAACTACAGAATTCTTCAACAAGAAGAATATTCAGGTACTCCCCTGGCCAGGCAACTCGCCCGACATCAACCCCATTGAGAACTTGTGGTCAATTTGCAAAAGAAGAATGCAAAAAGTGGATTATATATTATTATAATGTACCGAAGTACATATGATATTTCCATGCAGATTGTTCTACAAAGGAGAAGATGATTTCTGCCCTCATTGGTGTATGGTTTCGCGATGAAGAATATTTGTGGGAAATTAGTGGAATCCATGCTAAATCGTCTCAGAGCTGTTATTAGGAACAAGGGAGGCCACATAGATTACCGAGGTATGTCTTAGATCCTTTTTTTTTTATCCCGTTTGAGTGTTTTTGCATAAGTAATTACGTTGTTCGGATTAATTTGCACGCTACTGTACTTTTAGGCTTTTTGCCAATTTGTAAAAATGTAAAAAAAAAAAAAATAAAATATTGAGAAAAAACCTTGCATTATTAAGAGGGATTCGACATTGTTTCCTTAGTGGTATGGCAATAAGTTTCGAGGATATTAAATAGATTATTTTCACACGCCTAGACTTGAACGGCGCAGTACCGCACGTACTGGCCGAGAGCTGAAGATAAGCGAGCGTTGGGCTTCATTTTACTCCTGTGTTTATGAAAACTTTTGATAAAGCTAGCCCAGCTATGCGCTACTAGACTAAACATCACGTGTTTGTCTCCTGGCCTTGCTTGTCTCGGCTAGCTCCCGTCTCACAGTCAGCTGGTTAGTTCACGCGCGTACTATTTATTATCTTTATTTAATATTTTCAATACTTTCTTATCAACATACCATCAGTAAAAAATATGTGTTTATTTGTACTTTCAATGCGGAATCTAACTAAGCTATATATTTTTTAAATATTTTTTCCTAGGCAAAGGCGTCTTAATGAGGAAAAATCTAAATTTCTCCATTTCCATAAAAAGTAAGAAAATCTGTTTATAATGTCAATATAAACTTTAATTTCTCAGCATCAAAATAAACCATGATTTTGATCATTGGGTGAAAGGGTTTCGGAGCTACAACAGTTTAAAGTTGCTAATTTTATGAAAATACGATAAATTTAAATATTTTTTAATTTAAACACTATGAAGTTCTGATGCCTCAAACTTTGCACAAAGCATTGTATCACAGTTCTAAGTACAAAAAAAGTTTCATTGTACTTAGAAATTGTAAGGTCAATTTTCTCTAATTTCGGTCGATTTGATATGGAATAGCTCATTATCTCCAATCCACAGCGCCATCACAAAGTCGAAAACCACGCAATCAGAGAAATCTTATATGTGACGTTGCTAAAATTTCTACAATGAGAAAAAAAAATTAATTATTTTTGAACAGTCAGTCATTAATAGAAGGGGGAAAAGTATTTAATATTTATTGCTACATAAAATACAGTAACAACCCGATATAGCTCGGTCCGATTTACCGCGAATTCGTATTTAACGCGGGGAAAGTATGTCCCCCAGGAATAATATAAAATAGTGTATACAATACATTTAGCAAAAACCAATCTTAAAATTAAAACAATACGCAGAGAAGAAACGCAGTGATATAGTCCGCCAGTGTAAAATCAGGATAGTTTATAAACAGTGAAATGAACTACTGCTAAAAACAATACTATAACTAGACTTCGTGGAATTGCCACAAGAATCGCAAGGTTTACTGTGCACGCGGTATAGACTGTATGAGAAGGGGGGCGTGGATCGAATTGAGTATGCCTCTGATGTAAACACTGAGCAGTATACTGCGGTTACAATAAAACCTGTATCCTGCATTCAAGAAATGTAATGAATGATCATTGAAGTAGGAAATGTCTAAACATGTAAATACACAATTATTTTATAGTGAGATATATTAATTCTTAAAATTTAATGTAAGATACTCACATCATCCTTGAATATGTGCATTGCAGTGAAGAGTTACGTACATTTTCAGCGACTGCAAAGTAACCTCCTCCGACGGTCACTTAAATAGTTTTTATTTTGGGAAAAATGTACGTTCAACATGACACGATGTAATACGTACATATTTGAAGAACGGAAAGTCACTACTTCAGATGTCTTGTCGTGACCCGATAGTACATCATTTATAATACGAAGTTGTGAATAGGCACAATTTTTAGCAATAATGTTTCTCAACTTACATTTCACTTTTTCTGAAATTAGTGAATTGTTATTTTGGATTACGGTTTGTGATACTTTATCCACTATATTAAGGGCTTCTGAGAGTTGTAGTTTAGGCGATTCTAACAGGATGAAGCTTTTGGACACGATTTTAAAATTAGAATCAATGAACAGAATATATTCCAATAGCTGTTCAGAAGCCAATGATTTTACAGCTGCAACAGCGGAACTGTCTGTGTTATCCAATTACCTCCATTATTTTGCCGTAATGTTCTGCATAATAATTAACAGCATCCAACCACGTTCCCCAACGGGTCAAGACTGGCTGCGGAGGTAAGGGTATTCCAGGGGCAATTATTTGTAACAGCAACACTCTCATTGTATGTTTGATTGAATTCTTGTCTGCACTGAACAAAATATGTTAAGCTTTGACTATTCCAACAACAGTAATGCAAAAACAAGTGCTTACTTAGGTATACATTAGCTGTAGCTGCTCTATTATTTGGACCGGTCACAACTCTTAACATGAACTGCTTATACTACGAGACCGGGCGGCCGCCCACCTCCTCTATACTACCGTACATCGGCAACCTGATAGCATGCTGCGTGTGGCAATTCAACGAAGTCTAACTATAACATATGATGAAGGATGGATAGAACAGAGAAAAATTCTCTCCGGCACCGGAACCCGAACCCGGGTTTTCAGCTCTACGTGCTGACGCTTTGTCCATTAAGCCACACCGGATTCCAGTTCCGATAACGGATCGAATCCCCTCAGTTTAAGTTCTACCTCTCAGTTTTCTCTTTGGTGGCCAACCCTCATGTACTGTGTCGCAGATATGTGACAGTGGCACAATGTCCAACGTGCAGAGGTGCACTCATTACGAGTGAGTAAGTGGCATATAACCTACAATTTCAACATATCTAAATATCTGTGCAATGCAACTGAAAATTATTGAATCGTGCATAAATGAATGTGCAAGAATTTCGTAATGAAACGTGCTTTATTTCATTTAATTAAAAGATTAGATTCTGCAACAGTAACGAAAACTATGCGGTACCATTTTATTAGTTTTCGTATATATTTCTATCTCGTTTTTAGTTCCATTGTGTACCGTATATTATCAGACATCGTATTATTTATAACGTGAGTTATTCTTACATAATAGTAGACTGGAACAGCTTACCTGCGGCAATCTTTCAGGGTGGTCCTCTTAAAATCAATACATTTAAGGAAAGGTTGAGAAGATTAGACTGAAAATTTAATTGGAGGTGCAGTGTAATTATTTAAGTTGTGTCATGTAATTAATTGAGTCGATATATAATTAATTAAATTGATATGTAATTAATTAAGATGATATGTAATTTAGTTGATATGTAAATAAATTAAGGTGATATGTAATTAATTACGATGATAAGTAATTAAGTTGTATGTAATTAATTAAGGTGATATGTAATTATTTAAATTGGTAATAGCTGGGTGAAATAGAAGTACTTATAAGTTAGATTTACTTTTGCTTATCGTAGGCGTTATTATAGAATAGTTTTTATTTATAGTCCTAGGTTTATTGCATCTACTATTTATAGATTTACGTTTGTTTTATTTTATTTCATTTAAGGTGTGTATTAACGTTTTGGAGGAAAATCTACATTTTTTAACCAACCTTTTTAAGATATTTATCACACAACATATGCAAGTAGACTAACATAACCATATATCAGAAACTTCAATTTCACTTTTTGATTCCTTAAAAAAAATGATTAATTAAAAATTATTCTATTTCTTCAAAATGCCATATATTTTCTAAAAATTACTCAATTTTGAAATTTCTTTCACTGAGTTATTGCTGTTTATGCGTACAATGCTCTGTACTAGGATTTTGCAGCTAACATTATTACAAAGAAAATTTTAGTCATAAAAACGCCATTTCAAACGTTAATACATACCTTAAGTTTATTTTATTTCATGTAATTGTAATTATTGTATATTATATATCACTGCCACCGGGTGTATACACAATAGTAGTGTTAATAAATACATACATAAAAGGGGCGAAATAATTATAAAATTTAATAAAACAAATACAGTAAACAATAACGGCCTGATTACACAAGAGTGACAGCAGTAACACTGCACTTAGGCCTAATCACAATTTACATGCCAGTCAATGTTCCCACTTTCACATGTATATTACACATATTTACTGTTTATAACACTAAAAATGTACTTAACCACATACAAGGGCGCAATATTTAATGAAAATAAAGGCATGCATTACACATATGGCACGAACAACGTAATTTTCACATCAAAAATAATATTACACCTCAACTCGCAAGTGAATTATGTCTCAAGTGTTTCATAGTTAGAGATGGGAACGATATATCGGTTTTTACGAAATACCGATATTTTCGTTTCGATATAGCGATATATCGATATCAAAATTTTTATTCAATATACCGTATAACATATCGGTTTTCTGATAAATTTATCGATTTTTTGTGGAATTATTATCATTATCAACAACAACAAAATCCACACTAGACAACTCCGATAATTCCCGAGAGATAGCGCTACTGAAGGTGGACAGTAATTGTGCAACCTCACTCAATATCTTGTTCTAATTGTCTGGATTGGAATTCGAATTCAAATTGTTTAATATGCAGCACCAAATTCAAAATGCAGCGTGTGCGAACGTGAGACAGGAGGTTTATCTACTACTGTTTTAATATTGTTACTAATGTTCTTTTAGGTAGGAGTAGCTCCCATCCTAAAAGGCAACCGTCTGACGTCTATCAAAACTTTTATTTCTACATTCTGAAATGGAAAGAGAAACAAGGATTTAATACCGATGTGACATTTGTTTATGTCTATGACTTCTATGCACAACCTAGTGCTGACATTCTGTTTTCTTACATCTTTTCGTGCATAAAAATTCTATCTCTATAATTATCACCATTGTTGTTTGGAATGTTGGAGTGTAACAATAACTTGCAATGGGAACTTACTACAGAAGGATTGTATCTAATCAACTGTGAAGTTTGTTAAAACTGTAACATTCCAAGTACGGTTTACTTACATTTAAAAATAATTACAAGTTACATTTAAAAATGATTACGTTGTTAGGTAGAAAAGAGCATTATATCTGTATCCTGGATTGAATCCTATACAACAGGCCTGATCAAGGATTGTGCCCTCCGAGCCAGCTCACAGCTCATGAGCGGAATGCAGATATTAGCTGCGCTCTGTATAAGGGTGGACTGGAAGAAGGGGTGATATCGTACAAAATATACACAAAAAAAGTACTATTACGAGTGTTTATGAAATGAATTCCCGTTCAGTGTTTGCAAAACTATGTTGGACTATTATTAATGAATAAAGAAATATTTATTTTACAGAAATAATAGAAATTCTATAGCTACTTAAATATACAATGTCATTTTGTTATATTTTCATTTATCAGTACATCAAAATGAGGTTTTATGGGGTTGGCAGCTAAAAGGAACAGTAGTCTACTTATCGTAATGAAACATCAGTTACAGATGTTCGATGCCTGCCTTTATTAAAGTTGATTATAGAAAACAGTTGCTCACAAATATAAATGTTGAGCCAAACATAGAAATCATTTTCACAGCCAGCCTGTGTAGTCGTGGATATTATTGCTAATGTTTAGTCTTGTAAAACTCAACCAGGCTAGTAGTATTATTCAAACGATCTTTAGCCCTTACGTCACATTGAAGATCAATAAGTTCGAGCTGTAAATCGTTAAATGTTAAATGTTATGTTCCGTCTTTTAGATTCCTCCATACTGTACTGTAGCAGTAGGTAAGCAACGTGAAACAGTTACTGCACTCCACTACATAACTGAGTGGTCGTTTCCCTCTCCTCTACCTATAGCAAGTCTGTGTCATTCTGACGTATCTTCCTCTCCGTTTAGGCGAGAGGTAAACTCGGCTCTCCCGCTCCGAAGGAGCGCGCGCGCTCGTTGAGCGCTGTTTGTGCAGGCCTGCTATACAACATTAGAATAATTGAATCGTGTTCCAATATCAAATATTCAGCGTTCAGAGTTCACTTAACTCCACCCTTGCCTCCACCATAATTTTTATTTAGGTTAGGACCTATATCATAAAGTAATGAAAATGTATTGTTTATTGTTACAATTTTACATTTATGCTTTTGACTGTTATGATGTTAATTTCAATGGCAATAAAGAATATTAAAATTTAAGTAATTTTATTGTAATACAGTAAATGTACGCCTGAAAATGCAAGTTGCTTACGGAATAGCAATATATCGATAATCGTTTGATATATCGATATAGTTTTGCCGTATATATCGCAAATTAGGTTTGTAATATCAATATATCGATATTTAATTTATTTATTCCATCAGTCCGTGACGTATTAGACTGTGATAATACTGTCGAACCAATCTCACCCCCATTTCATTAGCAATTAGTCCACAGTTTGTCTTCGAGTTACAGCTCAATACATTCATGCGGCCGCGTTTGTCTTTCATTCATTCATTAATAAAAACTTATAGTTCAAGAGTTTAATTTTTCCCACCAAATGGCGTTAGACCCGTTCTCTGGGAGGTGCTGTAACACTTTTGTGGTAATTCACGAAGGAACAAAATTATTATTTTAACCGAAGAACTGGTCAAAGAGGCTATCACGGGAAACGACGTATTCCAACACAACAAAATTCACTTTATTTCCCATGATTTTCACAGGAACAGCTCGAAATTGACAACTTCCTGTAATGAAAATTATAAGTGGACGTGAATGAAGACGACAGGGATGAGGATATAGCGAAAAATGACAACGATGAAGGACATGGTAATGAGGATGACGATGGAGATGAAGTAAGATTTAATATGATCCAAATGTTGAAACTGAAAATGAGGATGATAAGGATGAAGATAAGAACGAAGACGATGAATGTGAAAAGAGTGAATCTGATGAGAATGATAAGGACGAAGATGATAAAGATGACAAGAACGAAGCTGTTAAAGATAAGGGTAAGTTGGTAAGGATGATAAGAACAAAGCTGGTAAGGACGATAAGGATGAAGCTGGTAAGGATGGCAAAGAAGAAGCTGGTAAGGATGAAAACGATTTGGATGACACTGACGAAAACGATTATGGTGATGACGAACACGATTAGGATAAGGACGAATCTGATGAGAATGACGAAGCTAATGAGGATGATAAAGGCGTAGCTGATGATAAGGAAGAAGATGATGAAGATAGGGACGAAGACGACGAGGATCATAAGGACGAAGACGATGAGGATGATAAGGACGAAGACGATGTGGTTAAAGACAAAGATGATGAGGATAAGGGCGAAGACGAGAATAAAGACAAAGATGATGAGGATGATAAGGACGAAGACGATGAGAATGATAAGGACGAAGACGATGAGGATGATAAGGACGAAGACGATGAGAATGATAAGGACGAAGACGATGAGGATGATAAGGACGAAGATGATGTGAATGATAAAGATATGACAAAGACGACGATGATGAGGACGAAGACGATGAGGATGATAAGGACGAAGACGATGTGGATGATAAAGATATGACAAAGAGGACGATGATGATGAGCACGAAGGCGATGAGGATCATAAGGACGAAGACGATGAGGATGGTAAGGACGAAGACGATGAGAATGATAAGGACGAAGACGATGAGGATGATAAGGACGAAGATGATGTGAATGATAAAGATATGACAAAGACGACGATGATGAGGACGAAGACGATGAGGATGATAAGGACGAAGACGATGTGGATGATAAAGATATGACAAAGAGGACGATGATGATGAGCACGAAGGCGATGAGGATCATAAGGACGAAGACGATGAGGATGGTAAGGACGAAGACGATGAGAATGATAAGGACGAAGACGATGAGAATGATAAGGACCAAGACGATGTGGATGATAAAGATATGACAAAGACGACGATGATGATGAGGACGAAGACGATGAGGATGATAAGGACGAAGACGATTAAGAAGATAAGGACGAAGACGATGACGATGATAAAGATAAGACGAACACGATGAGGATGATGAGGACGAAGATGATGAGGATGATAAGGACGAAGACGATGTGGATGATAAAGATGTGACATAGACGACGATGATGATGAGGACGAAGACGATGAGGATGATAAGGACGAAGACGATTAAGAAGTAGGAACGAAGACGATGACGATGATAAAGATAAGACGAAGACGATGAGGATAACGACAAAGACGATGAGGATGACGACAAAGACGATTAGGATGACGTCAAAGACGATCAGGATGATAAGAACGAAGACGATGATGATGACAAAGACGATGGGGATGATAAGAACGAAGACGATGAGGATGATAAGAACGAAGACGATGATGATAACAAAGACGATTAGGATGACGTCAAAGACGATGAGGATGATAAGAACTAAGACGATGAGGATAAGAACGAAGACGATGATGATGACGACAAAGACGATGAGGATGATAAGAACGAAGACGATGACGACAAAGACGATGAGGATGACAAGAACGAAGACGATGACGACAAAGACGATGAGGATAAGGATGAAGATGAGGATGATAGTGAATATGACAAGAATGATGTAGTTGAAGATGGTAAGATACAAGATGATAATATTGAAGATGAAAACGAGGATGTGAAGTATGAAGATGGCAAATGTGTTGAAGATGTTAGAATAAAGGTGAAGAGATTGTTAACGATGAAGATAAACATACAGATAGTGATACAAAAAGAATAAAAGTGAAGTAGGTAATGAGACTAAATGTGATATGAAGGCGAGGAGGTGAGAATTAATGTGAACATGACAGTGTAAATGTGAAGAGAATTATGAAGATGAGTAATTGTGATTATGAGGATGAGGATGATAATTATCAGCATGCGGATGACAATCAGGATGACGACAACAGTGAAGTTGGAAATAAGGCCGAATTTGCCATCTCCTCGGCAGGAATCTATTTCTCTCTCCTCGTTCTCTTTCCGAATGAAATTCAATTTGTGTCTCAATTCTGAAATCCCCGATCAATGTGTCTCTGGAACATGATCGCGATGAGCGGGATGAGCCTCTTGCAGCTCTGTGAAGCCAGTCAGTCGCTCTGCCGCGAGCACGCGCTTGTCGGGCTTCCTCGCGCGGGCCAGGGCTTCACAACACTGCGGTCCTCACTCCGGTAATCCGTTGCCGACCTCTGCCTCAGCTTTCAAGTACGGCTCCCTTTTCTTCTCAGCTTACCCCACACTCTCTTCTCATTCTCCATTTTCTGTAACCTTTATCTTACTCTGTGTTTCCTTAACTTCATGCCACATGGTTAGGGCTGGTAAAAGAGGAATGAATGAATGAATCAATCAATGAATGAAACAAAAGAAGGAAAAAGGGAAGAAAGAAAGAAATAATGAATTAAACAAAAAAAGGAAAAAGGGAAGAGAGAAAGAAAGATTGAATTGAACAAAAGGAGGAAGAAAAAAGGGAAGAAAGAAACAAAGAAAAAACAAAAGAAGAAAAAAAGGAAACAAAGAATGAAAGAAACTAAAGAAGAAAGGAAAAAGGGAAGGAAGGAAAGAAGAAAGAAATAATGAATTAAACAAAAAAGAAAGAAAAAAGGGAAGAGAGAAAGAAAGACTGAATTGAACAAAAGAAGAAAGGAAAAAGGAAACAAAGAAAAAACAAAAGAAGAAACAAAAAAGGAAAGAATGAATGAAACAAAAAGAAGGGAAGAAAGAAATAAAGAAAAATAAACAAACAAAAGAACAAAGAAAAAGAAAAGAAAGAATGAATGAAAGAAACTAAAGAAGGAAAAAAGGAAGGAAGTAAGGAAGAAAGAAATAATGAATTAAACAAAAAAGAAAGGGACTAAGGGAAGAGAGAAAGAAAGATTGAATTGAACAAAAGGAGAGAGGAAAAAGGGATTATGGAAACAAAAAAACAAACAAAAGAAAAAAAAAGGAATGAAAGAATGAATTAATGAAACAAAAGAAAAGAAAAGGGGAAGGAAGGAAGAAAGAAAAGAAGGGAAAAGGGGAAGAAGGAAACAAAGAAAAATAAACAAACAAAAGAAGAAAGAAAAAAGGGAAGAAAGAATGAATGAAACAAAAGAAGAAAGGAAAAGGGAAGAAAGGAAGAAAGAAAGAAATAATGAATTTAAAAAAAGAAAAAAATGGAGGAGAGAAAGAAAGATTGGATTGAACAAAAGAAGAAAGGAAAAAGGGAAGAAGGAAACAAAGAAAAAAGAAACAAACATGCAAAAGAAAGAAAAAGGGATAGAAAAATTAATGAAAGAAACTAAAGAAGGACAAAGGGAAGGAGGAAAGAAATAAATAATTAATTTAAAAAAGAAAGGAAGAAAGAGAAGAGAGAAAGAAAGATTGAATTGAACAAAAGGAGGAAAAAGGGAAGAAGAAAACAAAGAAAAAAAGAAACAAACAAATAAAAGAAAAAAGGAAAGAAGAAATGAATGAAAGAAACTAAAGAAGGACAAAGGGAAGGTGGAAAGAAAGAAATAATTAAAAAAGAAAGGAGAAGAGAGAAAGGAAGATTGAATTGAACAAAAGAAAGGATGAAAGGAAGAAGGAAACAAAGAAAAAAGAAACACACGAACAAAAGAAGAAAAAATCAACGAATGAAACTAAAGAATAAAGGAAAACGGCAAGAAAGAAAGAAATAAACAAAAGAATGAAAAGGGAAGAAAAAGAGAAAGAAAGATAACATCCGTAAAAATCTAAAAATATAGAGGAACCCCGACTATACATTTAATATACTGGGAAAATAAATAAGAAATATATACACTCTTCAGATATCAATAGAAGATAAATACAGAACAGGTAACGAGCCTAGCGTTCTACAGGTTGCAAATTTGTGTTTACTTCTTTGGTAATAATTCGAAAGCAGTAACCAACATGCTGCTTCATTAACTCCATGTGTTTCATACACCCACGACAAATGAGCAACAATAGCTGGTATTTGGGACTGGGCCTCCGCGATACAAAGAGATACATCTGCGATGACGTCACGCCAAAGCCGCTGAACCAGTGGCCTTCACGAAACAGACACGTGACCTTGTCTACAGCGGCGACACCAGGGAAAGTATACACCACACCTCGGTCCTCGCGACCCGGTAGAACGCTTCAGATTCTAGGTTCATATCCAACCAAGGAAGGATTGAATTACGAGAAGTATTGTTCATGCATTTAGAATGATATGGACGAAGATATGCCAAATATTTTCTGACTAAGCTACAATTATAGACAGCATGATGTCATCCTGTTCCAAACCATTCATTCCCCTTCCACGCAAATCAGAGCCAAGACTATCAGATAGAAATGTATCAAACTGTGGATAAGATATTTTACTTCTGACCATACACAAAATAATACATACTTCCGGCCTGTAACGCAGTTGTCCCGAGTTCGAGTCCCGGTCAGATGTGGGATTTTTTATTGAAAAATCCAGTGACAAGGACGCATTTTGAGTTTTTCTCGGGGTTCTTCCGTTTTTTCTCCATACTAGACATCTACATCCTTCCGTCAATATTTCTGCATTTCGCCGTCATTCCAAGCATTTCCCGATCGCCGGCTAGCGACGCACGGAGGGGGTTGGCCTAGGGGTGAGGAGGATTGCCTGCTTGAAACCTGGGTACACAGCGAACCTTACAAGGGCAGGGTTTCGGCTCGAACAGTAATTTTTGGTTAAAAATTTGTACAGACGCTTACCTCACAATGGTGATGAATTCCGTAAAAGCATTCATTTGTGTAACTCTCCGTTTGGTTGGTATTGGTCAATACACTTCTTTAAAAATGTACATGACGATTCTCTATAAAATGCATGAAACAGCATGGAGCAGAGCAATAAGCACAACACGCAGAAGCAACACCTGAACAATCTTCTGAACCACACTCCAGTGCTCAAAAATCAAATGCTACCTGAATTACATTTTTGAAGTCCGAGACTTGTTCACGATTCACGTAACCAGCTGATTGCCAGGAATACTGAAACCTAGGGCGCTATACTGGAGCAGACAACTGGTTATGAACAACAGAGTGCATTTTCATTATAAACACTCGATTTCCCAAGTTAAGTTCTGGATTCTCAGCAAGAGTCCTTATGTAATCTATTATCCTCCGAGCATATATTTCGTATTGCTTAAGGAAATAGATATCCAGAGGCTGAAAATATTTAGTTTTTTTTTTAGGTAGAATGATCATACATTACATGCCTTAGCCTTGGAATGATTCATTTATTAAGGTTGTGTCCTTGTGCGCATTCAAAAGTGTACATTTCTGATTAGCTGCAATATTTTCAGACAGAACGTTGGAGAAAAATGTTCTTAAATGGGCTTTAGACATTTTACCACTCGCACTAGCTTCTAGACTAGGCTAGGCTTACGGGTAAGGTGTCCCATCCCCTTAACTTGTGCAGTGCTCTCCCCACCCCTCAACTTGTACAGTGCTCTAACAGACAAACCACACATTGCACAAACGAATGCTTTTGGGAGCTTTACAGAGATGTAAAGATGGGCCTGTATACAAATTTTGGATACGAAATTCCTGTTCGAGCCGAAACCCTTCCCTTGTTAGTGTAGTCAGTCGGTGTGAGTTTGAAAATGCGTCTAATTTTAGGGTTAGCGCAATAGATTGTAACAGATCGCAGTGCTGGACCATAGTGCCCCCTCCCGTAAACTCCATTTCATTACAAAATATATATTTACCGAGTCTTTGATACTGTAACGTTTGTTTCTGCGTTAGCCACCACACACCCGTCAACAATGCGACTTTTATTGTTAATGATTCAGCCTACAACAATGGATATTCCACTCAACACAGCAATACAATAGACATTATTGCACCCCACACGACGACAATGACAGTACACGTGTATTATTGAGAAGAACAACAATGCACTCCTAATTTTAATTAATGTTCACAAAGCACTATGTGCAGAACAAAACTGTCAGTTCTCAGTTCACAGTTCGCTTGCCTTGGCTAGTTCTTCTAGCTCACTGTTCAAGTTCACTGCACGTCGAACCCAGGTCTTCCGGACGCGCCGCACTCGCCTGGATACTGCCACACCCACGGACCCAACCAAGTTCACTTCACGTCGAACTCAGATCCTCTGGACACGTCGCCCTCGCCTGAGACAAGACTTGAAGGCTGACTGAAGACTAAAGCCTGGTACAGACGGTGCTATACTAAAAGCCAGGTTATGAACCGACTAAACAGGAAGTAGTTGGCAGGGCGAGAGGAAAGTGCGGGTTAGAGGGGTAGCCTTTACAGCGATGATACGTTGAGTGAGGGGGGGGGGTTGGAGGGGAAAGGAAGAACGGAGCTTTTCATTGGACCTCACGTGAAAATGTCGTCTGCTAACGAAAATCTGGCAACGGAATCACGGAGACAGTGTAGACAAACTTCCCAGTCTAGACTGTGGTACCACGTGCATTACGAGTCGCATTTGGTACCAGCGTCATTAGCTCGTGCTTTCTTAAAAACAGTAATTTTAATTACTAATATTGTGGATAGTGTTATCGAGAACTATAGACAGTAGTTATTTTAAACATATCGGTAACAAACGCTGAACACGCTTTGAATCTCGCGCCACTATGTGGCAACAGAGCTCAGAAAGAGAGCAACAGAACGTTGCTTCCGGTTTAGTCGGTTCATAACCTGGCTTTTAGTATAGTTTCTGTGATGGATTCCAAGGTGGCTGCGCTGATGGTTGCCCTGCGTGCTCACTTGCTGGCTCCCGTGTTGCCTACGGTGATGGTAGTTGTTCACACGGAGCTGGCTCTTTTCACAAATCAAAAATGGGAAAATCATCTGATGTTTCATCTGTTGCCAACACTCATGGCCAAAAAGAAACTAAACCGTGAGTGGAAAACAACTAAAGTCCTACATTACTTACTTACTTACAAATGGCTTTTAAGGAACCTGAAGGTTCATTGCCGCCCTCACATAAGCCCGCCAGTGGTTCCTATCCTGTGCAAGATTAATCCAGTCTCTATCATCATACCCCACCTCCCTCAAATCCATTTTAATATTATCCTCCCATCTACGTCTCGGCCTCCCTAAAGGTCTTTTTCCCTCCGGTCTCCCAACTAACACTCTATATGCATTTCTGGATTCGCCCATACGTGCTACATGCCCTGCCCATCTCAAACGTCTGAATTTAATGTTCCTAATTATGTCAGGTGAAGAATACAATGCGAGCAATTCTGTGTTGTGTAACTTTCTCCATTCTCCTGTAACTTCATCCCGCTTAGCCCCAAATATTTTCCTAAGCACCTTATTCTCAAACACCCTGAACCTATGTTCCTCTCTCAGAGTGAGAGTCCAAGTTTCAGAACCATACAGAAGAAACGGTAATATAACTGTTTTATAAATTCTAACTTTCAGATTTTTGGACAGCAGACTGGATGATAAGAGCTTCTCAACCGAATAATAACACGCATTTCCCATATTTATTCTGCGTTTAATTTCCTCCCGAGTGTCATTTATATTTGTTACTGTTGCTCCAAGATATTTTAATTTTTCCACCTCTTCGAAGGATAAATCTCCAATTTTTATATTTCCATTTCGTACAATATTCTGGTCACGAGACATAATCCTATACTTTGTCTTTTCGGGATTTACTTCCAAACCTATCGCTTTACTTGCTTCAAGTAAAATTTCCGTGTTTTCCCTAATCGTTTGTGGATTTTCTCCTAACATATTCACGTCATCCGCATAGACAAAAAGCTGATGTAACCCGTTCAATTCCAAACCCTGCCTGTTATCCTGAACTTTCCTAATGGCATATTCTAGAGCGAAGTTAAAAAGTAAAGGTGATAGTGCATCTCCCTGCTTTAGCCCGCAGTGAATTGGAAAAGCATCAGATAAAAACTGACCTACATTAACAGTAGTAAATGTCGCAATAAAGTAATTAAGCCATAAGTGCAAAACAGCTAAAGTCCGATATTTAATTGCTGTTTCTTAGAAACTAAAGAATATAGAAAAAAACAGGTTTAGTTGGAAAACAACGAACATGGCGACATGGTTTCAGTGGTGATATTATATGATCATCTTTGGTTCCAGCCTGCAAACCATCACAAAAAATAGCAAGGAACCTACCCTCGAAATCCAGCAAGCTAGCCATCCAAGGAGCCACCAGAGCGCATTACTTCCTGCTAGTGAGCACGCAGGCTAACCATCAGCGCAGCCACCTTGGAATCCATCACAGAAACACGCACCGTCTGAACCGGGCTTAACTCCGAAGACTGTTCGCGCTTTTATTTATTAAATCACAGGTTCGAAGATTCGCGTGGCTTACGGGATCTTCGAGAGGAATACGGTTCTAGATGTGTTCCCCAGCTCTCTCCGGTCCGCGCCGTCCCGTAGTTTTCTTTCCCCTCGCTCCGTACCGCGCTACAGCGCCTACCGAAAGCTCGAGTTCCGTTTCCCCACGCCTTCCTTCTCGCTGGATGTGTGCGCACACTCCCGAGGCAACCAGAATCTTCCGGCACGGCGTCACAATACATTTTAAATTAGCCAGACTTTTTTTATCATATTAGCCCTACTTGACCCTACTATCACAATTCCGACTGTAATTACGGGTTGTGATGAGTAAACTTTTGATATTCATTAGAAAAAGGTAGAAGCACCGCGACGACGGACAGAAGAGAGGTCAGAAAAACAATTTCCTCATATAATTAAGATGCGATTATTGTTAAAATGTGCACTAAGACAACTGTTAAAATGTGACAGGATTTTTCTCTACCCTCGGGGAATTCACTCTCCTGTCTAGCGGCCGAGAACGCTGTGACCCCCTGCAAACGAAATCAGTAATAGGTGCGAGAACAGCATGTGTTATTCATAGACTAAGTTCCACCACATCGACGCAATATCAGACAGTATGGCGGGCAAACGGATATTTTGCAAGTGATATTCGTATTGATACGAGTAAAAAAAAACAATGCACCACCACTTTACAAAGGTAT
>NC_091124.1:19440000-19555000 GCF_040183065.1 Periplaneta americana
TGGGTTTTAAGGAACCCGAGGTTCATTGCCGCCCTCACATAAGCTCGCCATCTGTCCCTATCCTGTGCAAGATTAATCCAGTTTATATCATCATATCCTACCTCCCTCAAATTCATTTTAACATCCTCCCAAATATGTCTCGGCCTCCCCAAAGGTCTTTTTCCCTCCGGCCTCCCAACTAGCACTCTATATGCATTTATAGATTCGCCCATACGTGCTACATGCCCTGCCCATCTCAAATGTCTGGATTTAATGTTCCTAATTATGTCAGGTGAAGAATACAATGCGTGCAGTTCTGTGTTGTGTAACTTTCTCCATTCTCCTGTAACTTCATCTATCTTAGCCCCAAATATTTTCCTAAGAACCTTATTCTCAAACACCCTTAATCTCTTTCCTCTCTCGAAGTGAAAGTCCAAGTTTCACAACCATACAGAAGAACCGATAATATAACTGTTTTATAAATTCTAACTTTCAGATTTTTTTTACAGCAGACTAGATGATAAAAGGTTCTCAACCGAATAATAAAAGGCATTTCCCGTATTGATTCTGCGTTTAATTTCCTCCAGAGTGTCATTTATATTTGTTGCATCAGCAAAGCTAGGAACTTCGTACAATCTCGTTATTCAGGGTGCGAGCAGCCAGGAAATGGGCATACAAAACGGGCGACTTGCCCGTCTTGGAGTGCACCGTGTTCCTGTTAACAACCCTTACTGCATGCAACAGGGCCACATTGGCAGTATAGAAGACGTTTGAGTAACAATATAACTTATTGTTCTACTGCAAATGTGAGCGAGATTAATTCCCTCTATAAACGCAGTAAGTTTCCTAGCACTATATGTAGGTATGTACAGTAAGTATGTACACTACTGGTCAAAAGTTTTCGGTCAGCTATGAAAACAACTATATACTTTATTTCAATGTACAAACACATCGGAAAAACTAGAGTCGACGCCAATTCGGAAGGCGGTAGTCTGCTAGCGTTTGCGTCGAGAGAGACAGATAGAGAGGGCAAGGCAGCGTACAACATTGCCACATCGTACTTCACGCGCAAGTTCAATACAAATAGTGCAGGAGAGAATTTAAATTCTCAAAGACAATAATGACCTTAGCCGTTGATTACTGTAAGCATGACACCAAACAAACCCTCTTTCCTTCACTAACAATATTCTTTGCACGGTTCTCAATCCCACACCACATGCTTCTGCAGTCGTTTCTTGCGCGTTGGCAACGTTGTAGCCAGCATCATGATGGCCGGCAGCGTTCTGCTCGTCAACGTTTTTAAAATAATTATACACATTAAACACTATTTTCCGCGCCTGCCTGTGCAATACTTGTCTTTTTACAGTCTCTTCTTCCATTTATTTACCTTACACACACAGTGAATGTTAGTTTTACTTATTCAATGTATTGAAACACTCACACGTGAACAAACGAACTCGAGAAATACTTGTTACAGACTGATTTCGATTGGTTCTACTGTACAAGCTTGTGACGTCACATACCAGAAATACTACGGCGCATATAGCAGCTAACCGCCTTCCGAAATGCCGTCTAGTCTAAACAGACCAGCAAAATAATATTTTCTCTCTATAGCGTTATGATATGATACAATATTCAAAACGAAATCCCTGTTTTAACCACAAATCCATAGTTGTGATAGGTGATCGAAAACTTTTTACCGGTAGTGTATGTATGTATGTATGTATGTATGTATGTATGCATGTATGTATGTATGTATTTTTTTTTATTTTATTGGGTTATTTTACGACGCTGTATCAACATCTAGGTTATTTAGCGTCTGAATGATACGAAGGTGATAATGCCGGTGAAATGAGTCCGGGGTCCAGCACCGAAAGTTACCCAGCATTTGCTCGTGTTGGGTTGAGGGAAAACCCCGGAAAAAACCTCAACTAGGTAACTTGCCCCAACCGGGATTCGAACCCGGGCCACCTGGTTTCGCAGCCAGACGCGCTGACCGTTACTCCACAGGTGTGGACTGTATGTATGCATGTATGTATGTATGTATAATATGTCATTTATGAACGGAAATATTCTGGGAGAACTATGTAAAAACACAAAATTTACATCCCACAATTTCGCATTTAAGAAACTTCATTAAATTTGTATGAGGAAAGATATGTAATTTGCATGACACCGTTTATAAAGCATTCTGTTGCCGCAGTGAATTGCCGTAGGTGTTGAGACAGACAGACCGCGGCACGTCTTCAGTGCTGCCGCTACCAGGGGGTCCACTAATGACTTCCGGTGCCAATTTCTCGGGGATACCCCGTCACTGCATCATACGATGCGATGCTCTTGATGACGTGCGTTATTCTGGCAAGATCCTCTGCGACTATTTTAAACCAATTGCTCATCGGTGGGTGGTGGTTGTGGTGTGCTGAACCATTGCTTTCTAGGTATTCAAGGCCTGGACAGCCACGCGAAAGAAAGGGAGAACAACTGTCTTCGCTGACAACCGCTAGTCTTCTCTTTCGTGCAGTTTGTCAGATAGTAAGAGTATTTGCGTAAAGAGCGCTTAAAATAAAATGTCTTCGATATGCATAGATTTATAGTCAATGTAAATAAATGCAAGGTTCTGCTTAACAGAATTATCACGAATTATTTTGGTCTAGTTGCCTTGGAAAACATAAACATTACAAACTTAAGCATCAGCCTGTTATTTAGACGTTTAATAAGGACCAAGCACAAATCCAGTGGGTTACAACAGTGTCAATAATTATGACAAGGAAAGCACTAGCCTCCCATATCTTAACTAAACACCAAAAAAGTGGACTTCCAGAAAGATGTATTATACCAATTCAAAGAGCTGCAACCCTCCCGCACTCGATATTTTGTACTAGTGAATAAGGTAAGTTTTTCTTCTGTTTTTACTTTTTACTCATGTATTCAAAGGTATGTATCAAGTTTCGATTTAATAATGATATGATATTTACGCTTATTAATTAATAGTTCGAAAGTACATAAAATTAATAATTAAAACTGACATATGCACAAATAGTGATTATACACAATAAATATACAATTTATAGTTCAACCAGCACTTCCCCTCAGAGCGGTCATTGGCCCTAGTCCTCCCGCATACCACTTGCGCAGAGGTCTTTTACTCTACAGATTCCAAGGACGAACCATAAATTCTACTATTAAACCTTAACTTGGCAAAACTTCATTTCTCACACTAGTTTATTAAACCTTGTCGGACCGTAAAGAAAATAACTATCGCAATATCCATATTTTTATATATTGTACAATATTATAGTAATATGAAATTTTAATTTTCCTACCAATTTTTTTCTATTGTTCTATTAAAATTATAGCATATTAGTGGCTTGTGCAGCAAATGGTGCTGCAAACTAAGTTCGTTAGACGTTCAAATAAAAATTTTTCAGATTTATTTTCAATGAAGAATACTTGTCTTTTTAATAGTTATTTGCTTCCATAATAATGAAACATACTCCCTCTGAATGGATTTTTTTAGGCCAAATACTTTCGCTTGAACCTATCCAACTTCAGTTTTTGAGTTTCAACGCGAAAACGCAAGTATCAATGTCAGGACGACAGCAGTAGTTATTTCAGGTCATTGTGGATTGTAGGCGAAAGTTAAAAAAAATGTCAGGTTTGCTAAGCTTTCGAACAATAGCATTTTCGTATAGCTGCTACATGTAGAACTTGAAATGTAGAGCGTAAAATCATTTTATCCTAGTAAGAGATCTTGCTGAAATGATCTGGAGACTACAAAATTTTCTAGGCCTCTTATTTTATCAGTAAGTAATACCTTTTAATCTTTCCTTAGGAACTGTAATTTTTGCGCTCTCTCGAGCCAATACTGAAGACAATGACACATATCAATATCTACACTACACCGCCATTAAGTATATGAAAAAGACCCAACCCCACTGGGCTAATAAGTATAAAAATATTTGATTTTTAATAACAATATTATTATCTTACTTAAGTTTTGTAGTTATATATAGCAGCCACTCAGTAAATTATAGAAATCAAGATCTAAATTAAGATATTGTCTACATTTACTTACATAACCTCAAAACGTTTCACTTTCATGTCATCAATATAAAAGGTAAAGGTTTCCCCGTAACATGCCATGAAGGCACTTGGGGGGCATGGAGGTAGAGCCCCATGCTTTCCGTGACCTCGGCACTAGAATGAGGTGGTGTGGTCGGCACCACGCTCTGACCGCCTTTTACCCCCGGGAAAGACCCGGTACTCAATTTTATAGGAGGCTGAGTGAACCTCGGGGCCGTTCTGAAAGTTTGGCAACGAGAAAAAATCCTGTCACCACGTGGGATCGAACCCCGGACCTTCCAGTCCGTAGCCAGCTGCCCTACCAACTGAGCTTATAGCATCAATATTATGTACAATTAATGAAAAATAGCTGCATCATGATATTAACTATAATAATATTTAATTTCTAATGATAATAATGTCATCAAACCACCTCAAGTTTCGTAGATTTGAATATCCAATACACAGTTGTACTCAGAAAATTATTAGACACTGCAGAATCAGTTTTTAATAACAAATTGAATTGAGCCCTAAATATGTCGGGAATCCTGCAGGTCATGGTCTTCGTGTAATAGCCTATTGTTTATTGTAGTGTGTGTTTTGTTCTGAAAGTCAATCAAGTCGGCCGTGATTCGATAAAATTAGTTCTCAAAACTGACAACAGATGGATTTTTGAAAATAGGAAAATTGTGTAGGAAAATTGACATTTCACTCAAAACTACTACTTTTCCGAAAAACTTTGGGTTCCAAGCTTCAAAATGAGGGGCCATTTATTAAAATCCGTTCAGCCGTTTTCCCGTAATTTCCATTACCAGTTCAAATTATATATATAGATAGCCTATTAACCTGTTGTATCCTATAGGATACTTTGCCAATTTAAGAGTTAATAGTAGAATATAACTCAGCACATTGACGTCGTTGTTTACATTCACAGTATGTCCGTCTACTATATTCAAGGAACGTTATACTGTTCTCCAACCAGATCAACCGTGAAAGGAATGTGCTTACTATTGCGTCATCTAGTGGAACGAAGTAGATAGATAATATTACCGATATAATCTCAGTTTAAAAACCATGCGCTCTCCTGCGTATGTTATTTCCTGTATGGAGGGATTAAAAGACCAGGAGATTAACAGTGATCTAATTTTGTAACTAGGGTAGTATAAATATGTTTGTATCAGTGTTGTCGTTTGTGCTGTGAGGGGTAGCCAATAGAGATACGAGTACCCACGTGTGTGACCTTATGACATCTTATGACATCAACATTCATTCACAGCATTACCCTGCTTCGTCTCATTCCCCAGAGACTTTCTCGTGGTTGGAGTACAGTAGTCAAGTTGTGCGTACATTGGTTGCTAAAGTGTCCCGGATCCTAAGCCTGCTCATAACCTAATCGCGTACTTTCTAAACAACGACGCGTCGGAGAAAATGGGTTGTCCGACACAAAATGGTTCTCTACGAGGAACATATTCTTCAGAGTTTGGTGCAGAATTCCTGAATCACCTAAGGCCCAATGACCTGTTACAGTCTCAATGTTGAATTTTCAGTCTACCTCTTCTTCGGACGATCCAAGGATCTCTTCCCATTTGGACGGTAATGAAACATTTCCTTTGAGATTCTATGTGGATGTATACGTTGTAGGCCTACATAATTTTACCATTGGAAGTTAAAATACTGCTCTGAAAAGTCTACGCATTTCAAATACATTCAACGCCTCCGCTCCAGGTTAATAGCCAAGCCACTGCTTCCAACTTTACATTACGAAGAGCGCAGGATGTTGTGAATGACCAGATAGTTTAAAGTGCAAGTGTCGGCAACGGAACGCATGCGTT
Organism: Periplaneta americana; assembly: GCF_040183065.1. Lineage (NCBI taxonomy): Eukaryota > Metazoa > Arthropoda > Insecta > Blattodea > Blattidae > Periplaneta > Periplaneta americana. The sequence continues at coordinate 19,445,874 of NC_091124.1, forward strand.
GTGGCGCAATCGTAATATTGGCTATATTTAATTTTTTATTTGCCGGGAAACCTGTGTTCTCTCTGGCAGGCAGCCTGGCAAATCTAAATGCGGACCAGACTGTAGTCAATGGCAAGGACCTCATCCTGCCGCCAAGCAACTTCATCTCATATCTTGAAACTTACGTTATAATATTCTATTTACTTACTCAGCTATTTATTTTTTATTTACTTCTTCATTAATAAAACATGCATTTATTAATAATTAATTCACACACTTATTTATTTTATTTCTATTTCGTTATTTATATATCTACTTACTCAATTGTTCATTTATTCATTTATCTCATTCATTTATTTATTTAGAAAGAAACACTTTCAGCTTTCCCTACTATGGGACTAACTCATTTGTGACTGGACAAAGCATATCTAATACACAGAGCAAAAAAAAAAAAAAGATTAAATTAAAAATATGACAGGAAAGATTAGAAAAGAAAAATATAGGAAACAAAAAATGTAATTAAGAATAAGTAAAATAAAAAATAAATATAGTAAACAAACAGATTAAACGTTCAAACAAATGTTCCTCCTTCTTAGGACACAAAGTACAGATGATATTTTAAAATTGCAAGCGATCCTCTGATGGCAGCAGGGAAACATCACGAAATATCTCCTGGCTTAGTTGCCTCATGTACATACGTACGTAAGTGTTCTGCCCATATGCAGGTCTTTCACTGCAAACCCAGCATTCTCCAATCTTTCCTATTTTCTGCTTTCCTCTTAGTCTCCGCATATGAGCCACATATCTTTTATTTTAATTTAATTTTATTTTATTTTATTTTGCTTGGTTATTTAATGACGCTGTATTAACTACGACGTTATTCAGCGTCGATGGAATTGATGATAGCGCAAAGATATTTGGCGAGATGAGGCCGAGGATTCGCCATAGATTGCCTTATAGTTGGGGAAAACCTCGGAAAAAACCCAACCAGGTAATCAGCCCAAGCGGGAATCGAACCCGCGTCCGAGCGCAACTCCGAATCGGCAGGAAAGCGCCTTAGCCGCCTGAGCTACGCCGGTGGCCTCCACATATCTTAATGTCTATCATCTGACATCTTCTTTTGCCCCGAACTTTTCTCCCGTTCACCATTCCTTCTAGTGCAACCTTCAGTAGACAGTTTCTTCTGAGTCAGTGACCCAACCAATTCCTTTTCTTCTTTCTGATCAGTTTCAGCATCATTCTTTCTTCAACCACTCTTTCCAACACAACTTCATTTCCTATTCTGTCTGTCCACTTCACACGCTCCATTCCTCTCCATATCCACATTTCAAATGCTTCTATTCGTTCTCTTCATTTCGTCGTAATGTCCATGTTTCTGCCCCATACAATTCCACACTCCACACAAAGCACTGCACTAGTCTCTTAGTTCTTTTTCCAGAGGTCCGCAGAAGATGCTCCTTTTTCTATTAAAACCTTCCTTTGCCATTGCTATTCTCCTTTTGACTTCCTGGCTGCAGCTCATGTAACTGCTTAAAGCACATCAAAAGTATCTGAAGCTGTTCATTTGCTCTACTGTCTCATTTATACTTCGCAAGTTTATCTTCTTTATTTTTCTTGCGACAACCATGGTCTTCGTCTTGTTTGCCTTTATCTTCATCCCATACTGCTCACAGCTGTCATTTATCTCCAGTAGCTTATCCCTTAGTATCATCTCCTCTTCTGCTAATAACGCCACATCATCAGCAAATCTTATGCACTTTATTCTTCTTCCTCATAATTTTACCCTTCCAATGTTCTGAAAACAGTCTTGACCAAATCCTCAAAGTAGATGTTGTGATACAACCCTATTTTCCATATAGTACATACTTTTTATCTTTATACGCTAGAGCATGGGTGGGCAACTCGTGCTCTCGAAGTGTGAACACAACTCAATGCAGGTAGAACGGACTCTGTACTGTAGTGTCTGTATACAAGTTTGCTCGCGTCTGCAGTAAGTGGCGGCTCGTTTTAAGTGAAAAATAATATAATCCCCAGATCATTTCCCTTTAGTGATGAGTCGAAAGAGAAAGATTCTTTATTAAGAAAGGAGGTAAAGCTTGTATTATGTCCTATTAACTTTCTTAGGCTGACATTTTATGTTACAAATAAACACAGTGAAGGTTTTAGTAAAGAAATAAGTTACTGTCTAGATCTAGTTTAGAACAGCTAAAAGTAAAAATGGGATATGAACAGGGTGAGACTGATATCAAATATCGTTAGCACGTTGTGCGTGCGAGTTACAGAATTGCACGAACATTTATGCTAAGAAAATTTATGGATAAATTTGAAAAATGGCAGTACCATGTAGAACATAGACAACTTCACTTTCTTTGACTATAAACTACCTTGAACAGTGATAAGAAAATCTTATCAAATATAAGACCCTACTTCAAGACCTACAGCAGAATTCACTGGTAAGTTTGGAGAAACAGTGACAATTGACAAGGAATCGAGATTTTTCTGAAGTCCTTTTGGCTTACAGCCGATAGAAGATCCTGAAAGTTTATAGCTTGAATTCATAAATCTGCAGAACAGCGCGCCACTCAGATTCCAGCGAAATCAGGAATCGAACTGTTCGTAATGCTCCCTAAGTCAGAATTTTCAAATATACTCTTTGCTTCCATATATACTGTATGTACTTGAGTCAGAGTTTAATACAAGAAAGAAGTGTAAAAGCTCTCAATGTACAGAAAGAGCTTAGAAGTAAGTTTATTTCATCTGCCGTGACATGTAAAAAATACATCCTTGAATTTGTGTTTGTTTGCGAATATAGACTATTACATTTCTGAGAACAGAGGAATACTCTTTAATGTATAGAAACTTGTAAATTCTCACGTTCTTCGTTTCAAATAAGATATACTGGGTGTTCATTTCAAAGTGTGTCATGACGTCACTGTTGTTGGGTCACCGATTTGAAGCGAGTTTCAGCTTATATGTTAGAGAAGTTGCCTATTATTTAAGGCGTTCTTCAATCTGAACTTGAGAACGTGTACGGTATAACTTGAACGTCGTAGCAACAGATGGCGGTCTGTACGGTCTGTGTGCTACCATAACCTCTTTCGAACTGTGTTTTGCGCCGGCAAGTCGTACGCAGGGTATTTGTTATCATCGGTTGCGTACGGTAACATTCCACAACACAAATCAAATGCTCCGTGTCCATGTTGACCGTCGAAGTTAATGTCAACAAATACGTAAGTAATCGTCTTAACCCTCTCTCCATATCCCGACAGTACGTATTTCCAAACAGTTCACATTCCTGCCACTACCGGCGTTACCGTACGTATCGGCACGTACTCTTCAGAATGAACGCCGTACTTGCTAGCCAACTTCTCTGCCTCTTAGATTATACACCTGAGCTGCGGAAGTGTAGGAAGACTGAATTCTCTAGGCTCAACAGCTAGCCACATGACGGCATACAGCGAGCCAAGACACATTTTGAACTGAACACCCAGTATAATAAATATTAACAAATACTATAATAATAAATAAGTGTTGCAGCTATGTTTGTTGTCTCCTGAAAAGGTGTATTCAGGTTGTGTTTCCAGTACTAAACTAATTTACAAAGCTAGGAAATAATATAATTTTGTTATGTGTGTTTAGGTATAGTCTGTCTAAAATTACTATAATTATTGTACCAGCGTCATTCTGAAATTCAAATTATGGAGTAGATATCACGACCACCTGCATGAGCCGCCAGAGCGCACCGTGGCAGTGAACGGCTTTTGCACGAAACTACAAACAACTTGTAACTGCTGCGGCTGGCTCCGTCTGTCTTTCTCTCTTTCAAGGTTTTTTTAGCACTTTGTGAGCACGAGTTGCCCATCCATGCGCTGGAGGACGTAGCGCGGATGCGGCAGTGTGCAGCGTAACTGCATACAATCCAGGGTGAAAAGATAAAATCTACGCACAGTATAATACGAAAACGGAACTGAATTTGAGGTAAATTATTATTATTATTATTATTATTATTATTATTATTATTATTATTATTCCCAAGAAACTAGTTCGATTAATTAAAATGTGTCTCAGTGAAACTTACAGCAGAGTCCGTATTGGTCAGTTTCTATCTGATGCTTTTCCAATTCACTGCGGGCTAAAGCAAGGAGATGCACTATCACCTTTACTTTTTAACTTCGCTTTAGAATATGCCATTAGGAAAGTTCAGGATAACAGGCAGAGTTTGGAATTGAACGGGTTACATCAGCTGCTTGTCTATGCGGATGACGTGAATATGTTAGGAGAAAATACACAAACGATTAGGGAAAACACGGAAATTTTACTTGAAGCAAGTAAAGCGATAGGTTTGGAAGTAAACCCCGAAAAGACAAAGTATATGATTATGTCTCGTGACCAGAATATTGTACGAAATGGAAATATAAAAATTGGAGATTTATCCTTCGAAGAGGTGGAAAAATTCAAATATCTTGGAGCAACAGTAACAAATATAAATGACACTCGGGAGGAAATTAAACGCAGAATAAATATGGGAAATGCGTGTTATTATTCGGTTGAGAAGCTCTTATCATGCAGTCTGCTGTCCAAAAATCTGAAAGTTAGAATTTATAAAACAGTTATATTACCGGTTCTTCTGTATGGTTGTGAAACTTGGGCTCTCACTCTGAGAGAGGAACATAGGTTAAGGATGCTTGAGAATAAGGTGCTTAGGAAAATATTTGGGGCTAAGAGGGATGAAGTTACAGGAGAATGGAGAAAGTTACACAACTCAGAACTGCACGCATTGTATTCTTCACCTGACATAATTAGGAACATTAAATCCAGACGTTTGAGATGGGCAGGGCATGTAGCACGTATGGGCGAATCCAGAAATGCATATAGAGTGTCAGTTGGGAGATCGGAGGGGAAAAAGACCTTTAGGGAGGCCGAGACGTAGATGAGAGGATGATATTTAAATGGATTTGAGGGAGGTGGGATATGATGATAGAGACTGGATTAATCTTGCACAGGATAGGGACCGATGGCGGGCTTATGTGAGGGCGGCAATGAACCTTCGGGTTCCTTAAAAGATATTTTTTAGTAAGTATTATTATTATTATTATTATTATTATTATTATTATTATTATTATTATTATTATTATCATCATCACAAAAATTCACATTAAACAACTTTAGTGGACAACAAGGGTCCGTCATCTAACAAGCAAGAAGTAGGCCTAAAGGCAGATGATACGTGAATGTAGTACTGATAAGGTCTCCCCGCTCAAAGTTCGTGTACCTCGTCAAATGACAAGGGTGAACTTGGGGAAGTATGCAAGAGAATCGGGTCGTATATCGCTGCTTGTGTCAATTAGTTCGCGCAGATAGCGCTCACGTCTGTAACTCGCGAAACAGTTGAAAGCTTCAGAGATAAGTCATGCGTTAACAGAAGAGACTTCGCTTGTTTTATGATCTGCTTATGAGAAATGGAGTTTTGTGTATGTATGAGAAATTCTACGCTATTCCTCGACTGTGTAAAGCGATCCAGGCTTTATTTAACGGCAATTCTGAGTTTTAGAATCCATATGCGCCAGGGAGATGACGTTGTGAAAATATATTTCTACCGTTTAAACATGACACACGGCGAAATAATGGTGACTCTGTTATTATAGGAGTTCAATCTTGAACAATGATTTGATTGTGAAATTTCCAACCATGTGTTAAAATTTAACCTGTCCGACACTCACGAATACAACTTCAGGGTAAAATCAACCGAGACCTGAAAGCATCGCCTATTCTGACCGTCAATGCTTGGCTATCCGAAGTGTTTGAAGCTGACATAAAATGCATATTTAAAATCTCCGAAGAATTGTATATTATTTTACAAAATAAGGGACTAAGTAACGTAGAAATCAGGAATAACTTAATTATATTTTAAGTGTTAGGCCTACTGATAACATAGGAGAATACAGCACTAATTAGACAGACAGATAGATAGATAGATAGATAGATAGATAGATAGATAGATAGATAGATAGATAGATAGATAGATAGATAGATAGATAGATAGATAGATAGATAGATAGATAGATAGATAGATAGATAGATAGATAGATAGATAGATAGATAGATAGATAGACAGACAGACAGACAGACAGACAGACAGATAGATAGATACATAGATAGATAGATACATACATAGATAGATACATACATAGACAGACAGACAGACAGACAGACAGACAGACAGACAGACAGACAGACAGACAGACAGACAGACAGACAGACAGACAGACAGACAGACAGATAGACAGATAGATAGATAGATAGATAGATAGATAGATAGATAGATAGATAGATAGATAGATAGATAGATAGATAGATAGATAGATAGATAGATAGATAGATAGATAGATAGATAGAACTTTATTGTCGATGGCATAATGTATGCATAGACATGGTGAAATATATACAATTACAATTTAATGTAAAATAAGTCAAATATAAAAAAACATTATTCATTTCAAGGGCCCATGCGTGCATCCTCAAGACTGTAGGGACACAATTTTATTAATTTCATTTTTATATAATTCCTAAATTTCAGAGAATTTTTTGTATATTTGATGTCATCAGGCAAACTGTTGTATATTTTGATACCAAAGACCATATATGTTCTACTAGTGTTTGTAAGGTGGTGAGCTGGAATAGTTAAACTATTTTTGTTACGAGTGTCGTAGGTATGGAAATCACAATTTTGATGAAAATCAGACAGATTTTTATAAATTAGTAGTAAAACATTAAAAATGTATAAACCATAAACAGTAAGAATATTATATTGTAAAAAATGTTCCCTACAAGAGGTCCTACTGTCAACACCCGCTATGCATCTGACGATACGCTTTTGAGCAATAAATATATCATTCAGCATGGTTCCAGATCCCCAAAAACAAATACCATATGAAAGCCATGACTCGACTTGTGCGAAATAATAAGACATTAATACATCGTGATTTATTATCGTCCTCAAAATTCTGATTTGATAACAAATGCTATTGAGTTCAGAAATTAAACTTGTGCAATGGGGTCTCCAAGACAAACAATCATCAAATGTAACGCCCAAGAATTTAGTAGTTTCCCATTTACATAAGTATTGATCTTGAATAGAAATATTGATGTCCTTCAAATTTCTCTTTTGAGAATTGTGAAAGTAAATATATCCGGTCTTATTAACATTTAAGTGAAGCAGATTGCTATCAAACCATGTTCTGAGATCTTTTAACAGGTCACAACAGGTTGTCTCTAAATCCAGTTCCTCTCCATCTTTTACAATAACAGAAGTATCATCAGCATACATACACAGAAAATGATTTCTTACATACATGGGTAAATCGTTTACATATAAAAGAAACAATACAGGGCCCAGAACAGAGCCCTGAGGAACACCAACATCAATATGTACAATTTTTGGATCTATACAGGGTGTTTAAAAAATACGGGGCATAATTTCAGGTATGTATTTCCCACATGTAGACAATCAAAATAGTTCATTACAACATGTGTCCGGAAATGCTTTATTTCCGAGTTATGGCCTTCACAACATTGAAATTCACCGCAACGTTTTTCTTTCCGCAGGTCGTTGCCGTCAAAGAAGACATTAAGAGAGCACTCCGACAGTTCATTCCGAGGCGAAGGTTACATTCAGTGTTGTGTAGGCGTTAGACTGTGCGACATGTATTCAAATCAAGAGCTGGCAGAGATACACTTCATGTACGTTAAGGCGGACGGCAATGCTGCGCTGGCTCGTCGTTTGTACCAGAAGAGGTACCCATAGCGACAATGTCCAGATCGGAAGACATTTGTACGTCTCCATTACCGTCTGTGCGAGTATGGAAAATTTAACTCTCCTGGTTTGGGAAGGGGACGACCAAGATCTACAACTCCAGAAGTACAGGAGGAGATTCTGGAGGCTGTGAACATGACTCCTTCTATCAGCACACGAAGGGTAGTGTTGCAAGTCAATGTTCCTCATACGACTGTCTGGAGACTGTTGAAAGAGTATCAATTGTATCCTTATCATTTGCAACGTGTACAGGCCCTGTCACCAGAAGATATTACCCTGCACGAGTTAGGTTCTGCCCAGTGGTTCTTGCAGCAGTGTGGTGTAAATCCGAACTTTCCTGCCTTAGTAGTATTTACAGATGAAGCACAGTTCACACGAGATGGCATAACAAATTTCCACAATCAGCATGTATGGGCGTATGAAAACCCACGTGCAACTGTTTCATCTCATCACCAGGTGCGGTTCTCCCTCAGCATGTGGGCCGGTATCATTGATGATCGATTAGTTGGACCCCATGTACTTGTAAATAGACTTACGGGGCAGGCGTACACAAACTTCCTGGAAAACACCATACCTCATGTTTTAGAAGACACTCCACTGATCAATCGTCAACACATTCACTTCTTGCATGATGGCGCTCCTGCACATTTCAGTCGTACGGCTCGCCGATACTTGGATCGAAAGTTTCCTGATCGATGGATAGATAGAGGTGGCCCAATTGCTTGGCCTCCACGCTCACCTGATCTGAACCCTCTCGATTTCTACTTGTGGGGCCATTTAAAATCATTGGTTTATTCGCCTCCGGTGCCTGATTTGGAATCCCTTCGGAATCGAATTTTGGCATGTTCTGAGGACATACGCAATACTCCTGGAGTTTGGGATCGTGTTCGCAGGTCAATGAGACATCGATGTGAGGTCTGTATTCAAGCAGGAGGTGGACATTTTGAACATATTCTGTAATGACAACGACCTGCGGAAAGAAAAACGTTCCGGTGAATTTCAATGTTATGAAGGCCATAACTCGGAAATGAAGCATTTCCGGACACATGTTGTAATGAACTATTTAGATTGTCTACATGTGGGAAATACATACCTGAAATTATGCCCCGTATTATTGAAACACCCTGTATTTATGTGTAAAATTATTTATTTTATGATCCTTGTGTAGTATTTCCACATATTGATATCTGTTTTGAAGATAAGAGGCAAACCATTTTAAAACTATCCCACGAATACCATATCTTTCAAGCTTAGCCAGAAGAAGGTTATGATTCACACAGTCGAAAGCTCTGCTAAGATCGCAAAAAATTCCAACAGGAGGCTTACCATTATGAAGAGCAGACAGAATGTCATTGAATACGCTATAGATTGCAGTATTGGTGGACATTGAGGGTCTGAAACCATGCTGATTATTGACTAAAATATTAAAACGATCCAGGTACTTGAGTAGTCTGTCTAGCATGCAATATTCAAAAACTTAGAAATAGTATTACCAATTGCAATGGGTCTATAATTTTCCACTTTCAATTTATCAGATTTTTTAAAGACTGGAATAACTTTATTAAGTTTTAATTCATTTGGAAATATACCTGAATAGAAAGACACGTTAATAAGATATGTAAGTGGTTTAATTATAAACTCACTACCTGTAATAATTAACATAGAAGGAAAATCATCAGGGCCGGATGAGAATTTACGTTTATGTTTAGTTTTTATAATTTTATGAACTTCGGACTCTGAAAACTCACTCAAATACATGGATTTGTCAGTAGACTTAAAATTACTAGCATTGTGTTCAAAATTAGAACCATTTAAGTGAGAGATAACTTGTGCTGGTGCATCTTTAAAAAAATTGTTGAAATTATCAACTATATTGAGTCGAATACGTACCAACTAAAAAAAAAAAAAAGCTACGGGTTAAGATTTCATCGCAAAATGCAGTGCGTTCAGTGCAAATCACCCAAACAATATTACAATACGGTACATATTACGAGGGCTATTCATAAAGTAACTTCAGTTTTCATATAGCGCGCGTAACAACAGAGAAAGTGGCGCCGCTCTTGAGGTGGAGTGTACGTTGAAGCAGTACGCGTCGAGCAGCGGTAGAGTCAAGGTCGTGTCTTTGTTCCTCTCTGAGCCACGTGCTGTCAAAATGTGTGCTGCAATCGCAAGTTCCGCCAGGTGTGAGATACGTTCTGTAGTAAGATTTCTTGTGGCCAAAAACTGTAAAGCTAGTGAAATCCATCGCCAACTTTGTGAAGTTCATGGGCCAGACGTAATGAGTGAAGGTGGTGTAAGACAATGGTGCCGTATGTTAAAAAATGAGCGAACCAAGTAGTAGTAGGGTTTAAGAAGGGCGCGTCAGCTACTATGGCTATTTGCGCCCTTATCTAAAATTCTTAATGTAACAAATACATAAATAATATAATAATCTGAGTGCTAAAAGAACTAAACAGCGTTGTCACCATAAAACGAGGGGACGAGCGAACCAATGTCCATTATGAAGAGAGAAGTGGTCGACGGAGTATCGTGAACGTAGATCTGATTTGTTTGGCTGACGAAAGGGTTAGAGCAAACCGCAGGTTGACCATGTCGGAGCATAGTGAGGATTTTCCACAAATTAGTCGTACTCTTCTGTGCAAATTGATGACCGAAGATTTGGGCTACCGGAAAGTTTCTGCAAGATAGATGCTTAAACTCCTTTCTGAGAAACAAAAGGCTCAGCGAATGGGAGCAGCACTGTCCTTTCTTGAGCGTTACGAAAGAGAAGGTGATGCTTTTCTCGATCAGATTGTGACAGGAGATGAGACTTGGGTATGGTATGTAAATGCAGAAACAAAGCTTCAATCAATGCAGTGGGGCTATAATCACTCCCCGAAAAAACCCACAAAGTGTCGTCAAACACTTTCCACGAGAAAACTCATGGCAACTGTCTTCCGGGACAGAAAAGGAATTTTGCTAATGGAGTTCTTGGAGAGGAATGCCACAATTAACGCTGAGCGTTACTGTAACATACTAACAAACTTGAAAAGTGGCATTCAAAACAAACGTCGTGGCATGTTGAGCTCTGGTTTGATTTTCCTGCATGACAACGCCCGGCCGCATACAGCGCGTCGTACTGCGACCAAACTACAAGAGTTCAACTGGGAAGTATTGGATCACCCTCTCTATAGCCCAGATTTGGCGCCTAGCGATTACCATCTCATCAGGCACATGAAGACGTGGCTTGGCTCGAAGCGCTTTGTCGATGACGAAGAGTTGAAAACCAGCGTAATAGGTTGGCTTCAGTCGCAGACGGCCGAATTCTACGATTGCGGAATTTCAAAGCTCGCCAACGCTACGACAAGTGTCTCAATGTGATTGGAAACAATGTGGAAAAATAAACTAGAGTGTATACTTTCAAACGTGTTGTAACCCAATTCTGTAACGTCATTCACAGATTTGTAAAAAATAAACAGAAGTTACTTTATGAATAGCCCTAGTAATTAAACTATAGAAAAAAATTAAAACTCAGTAACAGATTCGTAATTTACTTTCACTCAAATGTTTTTTATTAAATCTTCCGCTCAAAATTACATGCGGAACAGTAGCCTATGTGCAGTTTACACTGCACGCTTTATTCCAGACCACGTAGTGTACGGAACTGAGTGTACTGGGACAGACGCCCCTGAATATATAATCAGCGCATCTACTTAGTCAACTTGCATTGATTGTCGCAGACGCCGCGAGAGGCAGGGTCCAGCTGCCAAGATCTGTCTTCAGATACAATCTGACATCGGTCACAGTTATGTTTCAGCACTGACCCTGTCAAATCTGATTCTGTATTTTTCTAATTTTCTCGATTAAATGTAGAGAATATACTTCATGATTAATTATGAAAGATTACTGGTAATCGAATCCCAGACTCGAAATTTCAAGGAAGCACTTCTGGCAGTATCTTAAGAGAATAGATAAGAACTTAGCATATCAGATCTAGACACAGCAAAATGTTAAATTTAAAATTCTACATAATTTCGGTTATTGGAAGAAAATCGACAAACGATTAGGGAAAACACGGGAATTTTACTTGAAGCAAGTAATGAGATAGGTTTGGAAGTAAATCTCAAAAATACAAAGTATATGATTATGTCTCGTGACAAAACATAGTATGAAATGGAAATTTAGCTTTTGAAGTGACAAAACACAGTATGAAATGGAAATTTAGCTTTTGAAAATGTGAAAAAATTAAAACATCTTGGAGCAACAGTAACAAATATAAATGACACTCGGGAGGAACTTAAACGCAAAATAAATATGGGAAATGCCTGTTATTATTCGATTGAAAAGCTTTTGTCATCCAGTCTGCTATCAAAAATATTGCAAGTCAGAATTTATAACCTATGTGTGATTGTGAAACTTGGACTCTCACTTTGATAAAGGAACAGAGATTAAGAGTGTTCTAGAATAAGGTTTTCAGGAAAATATTTGGAGCTAAGAGGGATGAAGTTACAGGAGAATGGAGAAAGTTACAAAACGCAGAACTGCACGTATTGTATTCTTCACCTGAAATAATTAGGAACATTAAATCCAGACGTTTGAGATGGGGAGGACATGTAGCACGAATGGGCGAATCCAGAAATCCATCTGGAAAACCTGAGGGAAAAAGACCTTTGAGGAGGCTGAGACGTAGATGGCAGGATAACGTAATATTAAAATGGATTTGAGGGAGGTAGGATATGATGGTAGGGACTGGACTAATCTTGCTCAGGATAGGGACCGATCGCGGGCTTATGTGAGGGCGGCAATGAACCTCTGGGTTCCTTAAAAGCTATTTGTAAGTAGGCCTAAGTAAATCATTTCTGTTAGCGGTGTAGGAATAGAGATTTTCGCGATTTACTATTTGTAGAATGTAATTAACGCCAAAAGTTTTCATATTTCGTAAATATCTTAATTTTTTCCTACATATTTTGAACGATGTTCCCTCTAGTTAATAGCATTTCTATAACAACCGGGCTTTTCAGATGTTATAAAGAGACAATAGAGATGTTTTCCGGGAAAAAATTTGTAAAACCCAAGCCATCCATTCTACCAACAATCTGATATACCCAGGGACAAGTTAAATCTCCAAATTCCCCTTCAGAGTCACTGAACTCGTAGTGTTCGTAGATTCAAGAAGTCAAAAACAAAACAAGTGCTTCCTATTGCAGCACTGCTCTTTCTTTCGAATCCAATGAAAGTCTTTTCAGTATTTATTATTTATTCAAATATTCATTATTCATTCACTTATTTATTTAATTATTTAGTTATTTAGTTATGTATTTATTTATTTATTTAATTTTATATGTCTATAGCAGGACAAAGCCTCAGTTACAATAGACAGTACAATTAGTTGCATAGAACATAAAAAATATGGAGACAAGAACGTGAAAAAAAAGAGATAAAAGCAGATATAAATGCAAGAGACAGGCATAAATACAAATTAAAAAAAACGGTAACTAAATACGTCAATAAAAGACACAGATATAAGTATAAATAAAAAATACAAACTAAAAAAAATAGATAATTACAGACAGCATAACCAAAAGATGTAAAATGTACCTAACAATGAAAATTACAGAGTAACAAATATCAATACTATCTAAGATCAGCTGCCTTCAGTATATTAATTAGAAAATGTTTATATTTACATATGTAAAAAATGCTGAAATCTCGTTTTACATATTTCATTGAATTTTGAACACACTTTTAACGCTGGTGAATTTTAATTTGCTGAAGTATTTGGTTTTGTAATGTAACAATTGACGATTTGTTAAATATGAAGTTCTAGCCTTAAGTTGGATTTGTGACAATATTTCGCTATTAATAATAATAATAATAATAATAATAATAATAATAATAATAATAATAATAATAATAACAATAATAATAATAACAATAATAATACTTATAAATTGCTTTTAAAGAACCCGGAGGTTCATTGCCACCGTCACGTAAGTCCTTCGTCAGTTCCTATCCTGAGCACGATTAATCCAGTCCCTACCATCCCTCAAACCCACTTTAATATTATCCTCCCATACTACTACTGCTGCTGCTGCTACTGCTACCGCTGCTACTACTACTACTACTACTACTACTACTACTACTACTACTACTACTACTACTCCTACTACTACTACTACTAATAATAATGATAATAATAATAATAATAATAATAATAATAATAATAATAATAATAATAAAGTCATTCCGGTAATTTCCGTGCCGATTTAATAATTTTTATGCTCGACCATGCCGAAATGTAGTAATTATACACCTGGTAGCAGTCCTTTAATGCATGTCATTAAAGTACACCTATTCATTAAAGTTCTGGTTTTCGATTATTCTCGGATATGCAATCGAAAGACAACTAGCAAAACGTCACGCAGGCTGGAAATACAATACTGTCGCAGAAGGTTACGTTCTGTTACTATAATAATTAGCGTTAATTGTAAATAATATTCAAGTAAATACAATTTGTCATCTCGTTTTTCAATGTCGAATTCAATTTCAAGGTTATATCAAGTTTAACGAGATTACATCAAGGTCGCTGACATTCGTTTCGGGGAAAAAATCAATACTTTCGCATCTGCGCACATCTCACAATTCATGAGATTGCACAAGGTCAGTTCCCTTCCCATTCACATAAGATAACGTGAAAGTTATGAATAATTTCAAGTTAGAAATATGGTCGAGCATAAAAAGTCGTATGAAACTTGCCTATAATGGTAATTAAGACGCTCGTATGAAAATTATGAAACTCGCTTTCGCTCGTTTCATAGACATCCTCGCGTCTCAATTACTATCATTATAGGCTCGTTGTATAATGTACTATAATATAATTTACTAATTTAATAATAATTTATTTATTTAATCTGGCAGAGCTAAGGCCAGTAGGCCTTCTCTTCCGCCCAGCCAGATTTATGTAATAATAAGAATTTATTAAAAAAAACGTCTGGGAACATTGAGAGAAATGATAAAAATGAAGGTTCAACCTGGCAGCTTGAAGACAGAATGCGCGATATCTACAGTGTGCTCACTGGGCAGCTCCCCGCATTATCCACGCCTGAGATGCCGCTCTGTACGGGCGCACTCGATCGGGTTCACTTCTTATCGCAGAACAAGTCCATCGCTTTTACAGTGTGTGGCGGAGCAACGCCGTCAAACTGTTACCAGATGTAGAGATGATCGATACAGGGATATTGAACACGGATAAATACAGGGTTATTCAGAATTTTCGGTGGAATTAAATGCATAAGATTCAGGAAAACGAAAAAGGGGAAAACCTAGAGAAACCCTCATCCTTCGATTTTGTTCACCAGCATAGAATCCAAGTTTGCAGAACGATAGGTCCGCACTATACCACTGACCTATCATGAAAGCGCATGGCAGCATGAAGGTAGAATTTCATGCTGTCTTAAGTTATAAGTTATGTTTTATTTAACGACGCTCGCAACTGCAGAGGTTATATCAGCGCCGCCGGATGTGCCGGAATTTTGTCCAGCAAGAGTTCTTTTACATGCCAGTAAATCTACTGACATGAGCCTGTCGCATTTAAGCACACTTAAATGCCATCGACCTGGCCCGGGATCGAACCCGCAACCTTGGGCATAGAAGGCCAGCGCTATACCAACTCGCCAACCAGGTCGACTGCTGTCTTAATCTCGGCTCTAAAATGAGGTGACTTATTTGGCACCACGTTCCGACTCCTTTTCACTCCTGAACCCGGGACTCAATTTTGCAGGACGCTGAGTAGACCTGGGGACCGTTCCGAAAGTTTCGCAAGGGGAACATCCCCCCCTCCATCAGAAACCCGGGACCTTCCAACTGAGATATCTAGCAACTGAGCTACCATGCATATCGTTAATTGAGAGACCAAGACAATCAATCCCAAACTAAACACAAACACAATTAAAATTATTACAAGGAACAGATGGAACGAACCCCAAACATGATTAAACACAAACAAAAATGTAACAAGAAAAAAACACAACCAACACCAAACGTGATAAAACACAAGGGAAAAGACACAACCAATCTCACACGTGATTAAACACAAACAAAAATATAACAAGAAAAAAACACAACCAACTCCAAACTTGAACTATACACAAACAAAAATATAACAAGGAAAAGACACAGCCAATCTCAAACGTGATTAAACACAAACAAAAATATAACAAGGAAAAGACACAACCAATCTCACACGTGATTAAACACAAACAAAAATATAACAAGGAAAAAACAGAACCAACTCCAAACTTGAACTATACACAAACAAAAATATAATAAGGAAAAGACACAACCAATCTCAAACGTGATTAAACACAAACAAAAATATAACAAGGAAAAGACACAACCAATCTCAAACGTGATTAAACACAAACAAAAATATAATAAGGAAAAGACACAACCAATCTCAAACGTGATTAAACACAAACAAAAATATAATAAGGAAAAGACACAACCAATCTCAAACGTGATTAAACACAAACAAAAATATAACAAGAAAAAAACACAACCAACACCAAACGTGATAAAACACAACAAGGGAAAAGACACAACCAATCTCAAACGTGATTAAACACAAACAAAAATATAACAAGAAAAAAACACAACCAACTCCAAACTTGAACTATACACAAACAAAAATATAACAAGGAAAAGACACAGCCAATCTCAAACGTGATTAAATTTTATTTTTTTTTTGGGTTATTTTACGACGCTGTATCAACATCTAGGTTATTTAGCGTCTGAATGAAATGAAGGTGATAATGCCGGTGAAATGAGTCCGGGGTCCAGCACCGAAAGTTACCCAGCAAAAAACGTGATTAAACACAAACAAAAATATAACAAGGAAAAAACAGAACCAACTCCAAACTTGAACTATACACAAACAAAAATATAATAAGGAAAAGACACAACCAATCTCAAACGTGATTAAACACAAACAAAAATATAATAAGGAAAAGACACAACCAATCTCAAACGTGATTAAACACAAACAAAAATATAACAAGGAAAAGACACAACCAATCTCAAACGTGATTAAACACAAACAAAAATATAATAAGGAAAAGACACAACCAATCTCAAACGTGATTAAACATAAACAAAAATATAATAAGGAAAAGACACAACCAATCTCAAACGTGATTAAACACAAACAAAAATATAACAAGGAAAAGACACAACCAATCTCAAACGTGATTAAACACAAACAAAAATATAACAAGGAAAAGACACAACCAATCTCAAACGTGATTAAACACAAACAAAAATATAATAAGGAAAAGACACAACCAATCTCAAACGTGATTAAACACAAACAAAAATATAATAAGGAAAAGACACAACCAACTCCAAACTTGAACTACACAAACAGTGCCAACAAGCCAGAAACAGTTATTACTTGACCAAGGCTAGTGGAGCCGCGGGCGTAATGTGAACTATCGCGATGAGCTATCACGAAAGCAGAAGCAGTAGCGCCACGGCTCCGGGTTGCAGGGTTCCACTGGCCTTGATCGAGTAATAATTACTTAAGAAACAACATCACGCGCGTTATTCGTGAAATTGAGCCTAGTTTACGTTTGTCTGTTATTGGCAATTGGCAGATCCGTATACGCGCAACCCAAAGAAGCCACGGCGGCCATTTAACTGACGTTCTCTTCTGTACGTAATGGTATTAAGTGTGCTTCAAAATAATTGTAATTAAATAAATAAACCTCTTTCGTTAATACAATTTACTTCATTTTCAAAGTGTGACACTCTTATTTGAAGACTCTTTATATGATTTTTTAATTACGAATAGCCCACACTAACACCCCTAAAACCATTCCTTTTGAATCAGTCTGCATATGCAATGACTGTCCCAGTCCGACAGGTTGACTGGATGGCATTCGTTAATCCGATGCTGACAGGTGGGCCATCCTGCCTAAGCCCTGTCAGAGTCAGGTTTCATCCTCGAAAGAGTATCCTGATAAGCCCCAGAGCCCGGAGTCCCAAGCTCCGAGGAAAACCCTTCGCAATTCTGCTTTGTCAGCAGTAAATTCAATCACAATCTGGCTGGAGATCGAACCCGGACCACCTGGATGGAAGATCAGCGCGCCAGTGTTCGATCCACAGACGCGACAAAATTGTAATATTAGGTTATGAAGAACGAGCTGTTTTCTTTCTACTAGTTTGGATTAGCCAGGTACGTACTGTATGACAGACTCAATAAAGTAGATCGCATGAATTTATCCTGAAGGTGGAACTTGTAGCACACGGTGGAATACCCAAAAATTTGCTTTTGAACATTCTCATCGTTAAAGCCTAGAATCACATTGCCTTGTTTTTGTGCACTATCAAATTTCCAGGTCACGAGCCGCCACTGTAATAGAATACCTAAGAAATGTCACTATAATTACCTCCCACAAGGACGAAGGAACATAATAATATCTGCTATGATAGGGAGAGAATTAAGTAGTTGGATATGGAAGCGGAACAAGTGTTTACTGTAGACCTATTAAATTGTTCCGTTGCGCACAATCCACAGGGATTAGACATGCAAAACAGAGGAAGTGCAAACCTGTTAATTTATCTCGTTTTATCCCCTTCAAATCCTTTGTAATTAAAGAACAGTTCTTAGGAACTAACAACTGGTTTCAGTTGTGGGCAATAGTTAAGGTAAAAGATCCGACAGTTAGGTTACCTTTCCCTTGTCATTCCTCATTATATTGAATGTTTCCACATATTTCATACTTACTTACTTACTTACTGGCTTTTAAGAAACCCGCAGGTTCATTTTCGCCCTCACATAAGCCCGCCATTGGTCCCTATCCTGAGCAAGATTAATCCAGTCTCTACCATCATATACTACCTCCCTCAAATCCATTTTAATATTATCTTCCCATCTACGTCTCGGCCTCCCTAAAGGTCTTTTTCCCTCCGGCCTCCCAACTAACACTCTATACGCATTTCTGGATTCGCCCATACGTGCTACATGTCCTGCCCATCTCAAACGTCTGGATTTTATGTTCCTAATTATGTCAGGTGAAGTATACAATGCGTACAGCTCTGCGTTGTGTCACTTTCTCCATTCTCCTGTAACTTCATCCCTCTTAGCCCCAAATATTTTCCTAAGAATCTTATTCTCAAACACCCTTAATCTCTGTTCCTCTCTCAAAGTGAGAGTCCAAGTTTCACAACCATACAGAACAACCGGTAATACGTGTATAACTGTTTTATAAATTCTAACTTTCAGATTTTTTGACAGAAGACTAGATGACAAAAGCTTCTCAACCGAATAATAACAGGCATTTCCCATATTTATTCTGCGTTTAATTTCCTCCCGAGTGTCATTTATATTTGTTACTGTTGCTCCAAGATATTTGAATTTTTCCACCTCTTCGAAGGATAAATCTCCAATTTTTATATTTCCATTTCGTACAATATTCTGGTCACGAGACATAATCATATACTTTGTCTTTTCGGGATTTACTTCCAACCCTATCGCTTTACTTGCTTCAAGTAAAATTCCCGCGTTTTCCCGAATCGTTTGTGGATTTTCTCTTAACATATTCACGTCATCCGCATAGACAAGAAGCTGATGTAACCCGTTCAATTCCAAACCCTGTCTGTTATCCTGAACTTTCCTAATGGCATATTCTAGAGCGAAGTTAAAAAGTAAAGGTGATAGTGCATCTCCCTGCTTTAGCCCGCAGTGAATTGGAAAAGCATCAGATAAAAACTGGCCTATACGGACTCTGCTGTAAGTTTCACTAAGACACATTTTAATTAATCGAACTAGTGTCTTGGGAATACCAAATTCAATAAGAATATTATATAAAACTTCTCTCTTAACCGAGTCATACGCCTTTTTTAAATCTATGAATAACTGATGTACTGTACCCTTATACTCCCAATTTTTCTCCAATATCTGTCGAATTCAAAAAAATCTGATCTATAGTCGATCTATTACGCCTAAAACCACACTGATGATCCCCCATAATATCATCTACATATGGAGTTAATCTTTTCAAAAGGATATTCGACAACATTTTGTACGACGTCAACAAAAGTGATATTCCTCGAAAGTTACTACAGTTAGTCTTGTTCCCCTTCTTAAAAATAGGTATTTAATGAGATATAAAAATCCCAAAAATGTTGCGACAGTCTGTTCAAATTTCCAGAAATGCCAATGAACTTAAAAAGAGAACAAAAATCACAAGTAGAAGCTGTAGAACTAGAAGTGGATATATAGCCTACATCTGAAAAGGAAGTGCAACGATTCGCTTGTATATACACACAAGGTTATTTTAAAGGCAGTAAAAGTCCACCGTTTTGGTGTAATGGTTAGCATGTCTGACAATGAAACGAGCGGTCGCAGGTTCAAATTCTGGTTGGGAAAAGTTACCTGGTTGGAGTTTTTTCCGAGGTTTTCTCTCGACCAATTGGATCAGAATTCCTGGGTAACTTTCGGCGTTGGATGTCGGATTCACTTCGCCATCATTTATTCACATATCATCATCATTACCACAGCCTGGATCGGAGGATTCTGACTGCGCGCAAGATAAATTCCTACCTATTTTAAAGCGGTCAGTTTTAAGTATAGGTCAACTGCTGACGACATACGGAGGGGGCTGGCCTAAGGACGAGGGCGGGTTGCCTGCTCGAAACCTGGGTACGCAGCGAACCTTAGTGTAGTCTGTCGGTACGGGTTTGGGAATGCGCCTAGCTTAAGGGTTAGCGTGAAAGATCGCACTGCTGGGTCATAGTGCCCCCCTCCCGAAATTCCATTCCATTCCATAGCCTGGGACAAGTTCACGGTGCAAATTTTGTTATCTGTACGTTACGTGTAACTAAACCATTAGTATTGTACGTGGCATTAATTTGTGTGTGCAAAAAAGACAAAGACATAAATTGTTCATGTTTTTAATGTCTATCGCGACATCCATAATAAACCTTATAATTTTAAAGTGATATGAAAACATCTGCAACGAAACTTTCCACTTTTTAAATGTTATGTTTTATTTAACGACGCTCGCAACTGCAGAGATCTGCAGAGATTATATCAGCGTCGCCGGATGTGCCGGAATTTTGTCCCGCAGGAGTTCTTTTACATGCCAGTAAATCTACTGACACGAGCCTGTCGCATTTAAGCACATTTAAATGCCATCGACCTGGCCCGGGATGGAACCCGCAACCTTGGGCATAGAAGACCAGCGCTATACCAACTCGCCAACCAGGTCGAATCCACTTTTTATTGGTTGAACTATGCATTATAGAAAAATATTTCATTTCATCAGAAGTATTGGTTCTATTTCATACTAAGAACCTCCTGTTAAATTTGTGCACTCAAACCCGTAACACCCTGTATACTAAGGAAGGTAAATAAAAGAATATGTGAGAAATTATTTTTGAAATAGAAAATGAGTTCCTGATGAACTCACAAACACTTGCTAGGTGAATTAAAAGTGATCACGTATGCCGTAACTCCATTAATTTTTAGTATAATTTCTGTGCATGGGCTTGTATTATTACCTCACCTCTCAAACAGTTTCCTCTACCTACAATGCGTGTGGTATGAGGAATATTTATCGCTTCGCGAGTTCTATTAGTGAGTGAGTCTCAATTATGATTTATGGTCTCTAACTCTGGGAATCCGGAGATCAAACCCGAATCTACAAGTCTAATGATTAAGGAATTCGTCTAAAATACCAGCAACTAACAGATGTACACTGACGCTCAAAGATACCCGACCCTACTAATCGATAGCGATCGATAATTTGTTGGTGTAAGTGTGGTTTCTTTAGTTATTACTTCTCTGAATAGATGGCGAAGATACTAGGATAACAGTCAGTAACACCAATCGTACATAAATATACTCGCATTATAGAATTCAATATTTCAACCCCCTCTGCTGATTATAAAACACTGGGTTTAGCGGGAAACCGCTGATATTGTCATTTATGAGAATAAGTTATGCTTAATCTACATCATCATTTTCCCTGATAGTTTTTACCGACCCAATAATGGTGTCACCTATTGAGAACTAGCGGAACTATTTCAAAGTTTGTCAATTTTTTATATCTTTGGTTCTTACTTATCCCATGTACACTGACATTCAAAGATATCTGACCTACGATTTTATGATCGTGTAAGCGAACTTTCTACCCAAGGGATAAGTCTGAACCAAAGATATAAAAAATTGATAAACTTTGAAATAGTTCGCTATTTCTCAATAGGTGAACCAATTTTTGGGACTGGTAAAAAAGTATTTGGGAGAATGTCGATGTAGATTAAGTAAAATTATTCTCATAATTGACATTATCAACGATTTCCCGCTAAATCGAATGTATTTACACAATCATTAGAAGGGGATGAAATTTTGAATTTTAAAATGCGGGTATATTTATGTGCTATTGGCGACACTGTTACATTCGCCATCTATTCATAGAGTAATAACTAAAGAAGCGACACTTGCACGAACAAGTTATCGAACACTATCGATTAGTGAGGCCAGACACCTGTGAATTTTTATTTTATTGGGTTATTTTACGACGCTGTATCAACATCTAGGTTATTTAGCGTCTGAATAATATGAAGGTGATAATGCCGGTGAAATGAGTCCGAAAGTTACTCAGCATTTGCTAGTATTGGGTTGAGGGAAAACCCCGGAAAAAACCTCAACCAGGTAACTTGCCCCGACCGGGATTCGAACCCGGGCCACCTGGTTTCGCGGCCAGACGCGCTGACCGTTACTCCACAGGTGTGGACGACATTTGTGAACGTCAGTGTACAATCACTGTCTACTATATACAATCACGAAGCTTGGGATGATTTTTTGCCAACGAGTTGCATTTCTCGCGATAGTTGCTAGCCGCTTGGAGCGCTGTGAGTACTAGGAACAATAGACTGTGTCATTGCCATCGTGATCTAATACAGGTCATAAGGCAGGCCATGTGACTCACTTAACCCGATCACGAAGGGCGGCGTTTCAACCATATAAATTAATTGGAATGCATGAAGAGTAACATATATTTCTCTAAAATGTAGTGTAATTGCATTAATAAAATTTAAAACAATGATTAGGGGACACTTCAGACATAATTCCTTACGAGTTAAGGTGTAATATTATTTTTGGTGTGAAAATTACTTTGTTCGTACGTGTAATAGGCCTCCCTGCCTTTATTTCGATTAAATATTGCGAAATTATTGTACATTCATTTATGCACGATTCAATAATTTTCAGTTGCACCGCATGATATGTTGAAATTATAGATTATGTTTACTGTACCAGTTGCCCCTTTCTGTCTAATTTTAGTAGTCTCCAATGCCCTGTCACTACATATGTATGTTATGTCATATGGATATTATAGGTTATGTTTACTATATTTAACTTATATTCCTATATTCGTAATTATGCATTATAATTAAACATAATGTCATGTATGACACCCGTCACATTCTATTTGTCTGTATTTTAATACTACTATTGAGTACTGAATTATTGTATTTATCTACTACCGGTACATAAGAGACGAAGTAACACAATCGTACGTACACTAATTTATAGGAGTGATATGGTAAACTTTCTGTCTACAATTAAGGAAGGTAGATGTGCTAAATTAAAATCACAAAATAAATTCGTTTTTATTGAACCTCAAAATAGCTTCCATTCTAAACTTCAAATGTTGACGCGAACAGATTATGTTAACATGTAAAATTCTCTTCACATTAAAATAACACAGTTTTGTAATTATTTCTGCAACATATTATGCAACAAGAAGTAAACGGAACTTATGGACAAATTACACTAAATAAAGCTTAGCAATGATAAGCAATAAAGTTATAATATAATATTTCACTGAGCTCCATACACTGAAATAGAAAACCCGAACAAACATTAAGGCCTGGTCTAGATCGAAAAAGCATTGACTGTGCCGTATTTCGCATTTTTGTGAAAAGCTATGTAAACTGTGAAATGTTCGTTATCGGTTGTAATAACTGTAAATTAATTTGAATAATAATATGGGACAAGGAGACGTTTGTAGTACTACAAATTGTAAGAAAAATAGATCAGAGTTATCCTTCTTCGGAAAGATCCAGGAAGGTGAGTTTATAGAATATAAAATATATTTTATGAAAATAATAATAAACGTTATGTATTTCATATTCCAATAGTGGAAGGAAGGTGTTAATTTTTTCAAAAGAACACGATATCGAAAGTGCAATACATTTTATCGTCTGCTAGGGAAAGAGTCTGTGATGAGGCGATAGTAGCGAGCGATCTTGGTGGTGAGCAACTATCTATGGATGTATATTTCAACTGTCTATGTTTGCATATTTAGTAAGTATTAAGCTTCGTAACTTTACATAGTAGACAATAGTCGACCTAAGGATCGAAGTCCAGGCGGCCTGGAAGGTGGCAGGATGTTATCCACTGCACCACAACTCTCTGTACTTACTAATTGAACATCTGTGGGGAGATACCGGATATTGTAGTCTGCCTTATCTAGTCTGAGGGTTGTCACCGAGGTGGGGGTGGTGGTGAGTGACGTCACGCCCCTAATTAATTACCCTCGAGGTCTCAACTGAGGGGCGGTGGTGTGGAAACATGCATGTTTTATTGTGATTAAATGAAAAGCAGAGAGAAGGCCCGTCTCGTTCATGTATCACCTGCGTAATGCGATACTCTCGCCAGATATTACTGATGACAGACGTCATTTGTTATGACGACTCATTGTGATGATGTTGCACGTACACTGCGATCACAACGAGTACGACTGTCATAAAATTCCAGCATTCGTCTGCAAGTTTCTTTCTAGATTTTCTTTCATTGTAGACTATCTTCAACAAGGTATGAAATTTTGATATTCACATCATTATTATTATTATTATTATTATCATTATTATTATTATTATTATTATTATTATTATTATTATTACTACTAGCCGTACCCGTGCGCTCCGCTGCATCCGTTAGAAATAAATATAAAGTGATTACATAATTAAAATAGGACATTTGATCCAGGGAACATTCGTGTTTGATAGAAGGATAAATCGTTTAATATGTTACTTAATTTAAATTGTATCCAAATAATTAAAATGCGATCATTTTGGTCCAGAGAGCACTCATTTGGTGCAATGACAATTCTTTTAACATGTTTCTTAATTTTTATTACATGCAACCATAGTTTAATGAAGATTGACATCATTTAGATTTAATGTGTATATTTTATTTTACTTGTTATAGGTTTCCATTCAATTATGGTAATAACTTAATTTTAACCCTTGTTTTCTACGTATTCAGTAAATGGCTCTTAGTCCACTATGGTTCTGAACCCTTCAAATAACTTGAATTATATTATATAATATTACATATTATATTATATTACTTACTTACTTACTTACAAATGGCTTTTAAGGAACCCGAAGGCTCATTGCCGCCCTCACATAAGCCCGCCAGCGATCCCTATCCTGTGCAAGATTAATCCAGTCTCTATCATCATACCCCACCTCCCTCAGATCCATTTTAATATTATCCTCCCATCTACGTCTCGGCCTCCCTAAAGGTCTTTTTCCCTCCGGTCTCCCAACTAACACTCTATATGCATTTCTGGATTCGCCCATACGTGCTACATGCCTGCCCATCTCAAACGTCTGGATTTAATGTTCCTAATTATGTCAGGTGAAGAATACAATGCGTGCAGTTCTGTGTTGTGTAACTTTCTCCATTCTCCTGTAACTTCATCCCGCTTAGCCCCAAATATTTTCCTTAGCACCTTATTCTCAAACACCCTGAACCTATGTTCCTCTCTCAGAGTGAGAGTCCAAGTTTCACAACCATACAGAAGATTATATATATTATTATATTATATTATATTATATTATATTATATTATATTATATTATATTATATTATATTATATTATATTATATCATATCAGAAGTTACTGTAATAACATTATAGCATTATGTCCATCTAGAGAAACTACACTTTCCAATGGTGAAATAATAATGAATTATACGAATCGGTTAATTTAGCTTCCGATATTACTTCATACAAACACAGAAACATTCTCTGTAGGCTATCTTTCATAGCTATCGATTGTTGCTGTCCAAGGCCCCTTATAGACGAAGTAATTTGTTTTTCAATTCATTACACGGCCTTAGATGGCAGTTATTTTAATTTTAAAACTCATTTATCTCATTACATATCGGTCCTATCAAAATTTTTCAAGGAATAAAACGTATCGAAAATTATTTTTAAAGAAACTTTTGTTATGTAACATTTTTCACAAAAATCAATAATAAGCGAGATATTTCGATTTATTTAATTCAGGCCCCCTTATAACCCCCCCTTTTAAATAATGTATTTTGAATGCCATATAGCCTAAAATCTAAGTTACAACAAACTTAATTTATATTCCAATTTTCATCGAAATCCGTTCATCCATTATTGCGTGAAAAGGTAAGAAACATACAGACAGACAGACAGACAGATATACAAACAAAAATTACAAAAAAGCGATTTTCGGTTTCAGGGTGGTTAATTATATATGTTAGGACCAATTATTTCTGGAAAATCGAAAATTACCAGAAAAATTTCGGCTACAGATTTATTATTAGTATTAGTATAGATAGATTATTATTATGGTTAAGATATAAATTAGATTTACTTTAAATGTTATTTTAAGTGATCGTGCTTCATTTAATTTATGATGCTCCTTGTTAATTTTATTATATCACTATTATTTATTATTATTGTTATTATGGCGGCCTGGTAGCTCAGTTGGCTACGGACTGGAAGGTCCGGGGTTTGATCCCAGGTGGTCACAGGATTTTTTCTCGTTGCCAAACTTTCAGAACGGCCCCGAGGTTCACTCAGCCTCATACTCATCCTCTTTCACAATAGCCCTGCCAAGACTCTGGAATTCGTTACCTGCTAGCATCAGGGACTGTCGAAATAAAATTGAATTCAAACGCAAACTTACTAGGCACTTGGTCAGTAATTGAGACTCTTTCAGACATGGTTTCTTGTAAATAGTTCTCTTAATCTATCACAAAATATTTCAATATCCGGTAATTTCATTACTATAGATTTTTGTTATTGTAGGTTTAATTTGTAATTCAGTAAATACAAAAATATTCTTTGTTCTTAACTTCTATGATAAAATGTCTAGCTTTCATTAATCAGGTAATCTTGTCGTACTTTAATTTTTATTGTAATTGTAATTGTAAATTTAATGTTAATTGTAATTTTATTGTTCATATTATAGATGTAATCCCCTGATAGAGGGGCAGAGAAGGCCTGACGGCCTTATCTCTACCGGGTTAAATAAATAAATACTAATACTAATACTAATAAAATTGAGTACCGGGTCTTTCCCGGGGGTAAAAGGTGGTCAGAGCGTGGTGCCGACCACACCATCTCATTCTAGTGCCGAGGTCATGGTAAGCATGGGGCTCTACCTCCATGTCCCGCAAATGCCTTCATGGCATGTTACGGGGATACCTTTACCTTTTATTATTATTATTATTATTATTATTATTATTATTATTATTATTATTATTATTATTATTATTAAGGTTAAGATACAAATTAGATTTACTTTAAATGTTATTTTAAGTGATCGTGCTTCATGTAATTTAGGATGCTGATTGTTAATTTTATTATATCATTATTATTGTTATTATTATTAGAAGTAGTAGTAATAGTACAACTTGCAATGGCTTTTAAGGAACCCGCGGGTTCATTGCCGCCCTCACATAAGCCCGCCATCGGTCCCAATCCTGTGCAAGATTAATCCAGTCTCTATCATCATATCCCACTTCCCTTAAATCCATTTTAATATTATCCTCCCATCTACGTCTCGGCCTCCCCAAAGGATTTTTTTTTGTATGGATTCGTAACAAGCTGTTTTTTTATGGTGATGGGTTGTTAGCCCTTCGCCCAACCCTCAAGCTGGAGGACCATCCCTAATCCTCTGTCCACGACTGCTTATTCAATATATTCGCATTATTATTATTATTATTATTATTATTATTATTATTATTATTATTGTTATTATTATTATTATTATTATTATTATTATTATTATTATTAGATTTCAAAAAGGCATATGACTCGGTTAAGAGAGAAGTTTTATATGATATTCTTATTGAATTTGGTATTCCCAAGAAACTAGTTCGATTAATTAAAATGTGTCTCAGTGAAAAGTACAGCAGAGTTCGTATAGGTCAGTTTCTGTCACATGCGTTTCCAATTCACTGTGGGCTAAAGCAAGGAGATGCACTATCACCTTTACTTTTTAACTTTGCTCTAGAGTATGCCATTAGAAAAGTCCAGGATAACAGAGAGGGTTTGGAATTGAACGGGTTACATCAGCTGCTTGTCTATGCGGATGACGTGAATATGTTAGGAGAAAATCCACAAACGATTAGGGAAAACACGGGAATTTTACTGGAAGCAAGTAAAGAGATAGGTTTGGAAGTAAATCCCGAAAAGACAAAGTATATGATTATGTCTCGTGACCAGAATATTGTACGAAATAGAAATATAAAAATTGGAAATTTACCTTTTCAAGAAGTGGAGAAGTTCAAATATCTTGGAGCAACAGTAACAAATATAAATGATACTCGGGAGGAAATTAAACACAGAATAAATATGGGAAATGCTTGTTATTATTCGGTTAAGAAACTTTTATCATCCAGTCTGCTGTCGAAAAATCTGAAAGTTAGAATTTATAAAACAGTTATATTACCGGTTCTTCTGTATGGTTGTGAAACTTGGACTCTCACTTTGAGAGAGGAACAGAGACTACGGGTGTTTGAGAATAAGATTCTTAGGAAAATATTTGGGGCTAAGAGGGATGAAGTTACAGGAGAATGGAGAAAGTTACACAACACAGAACTGCACGCATTGTATTCTTCACCTGACATAATTAGGAACATAAAATCCAGACGTTTGAGATGGGCAGGGCATGTAGCACGTATGGGCGAATCCAGAAATGCATATAGAGTGTTAGTTGCGAGGCCGGAGGGAAAAAGACCTTTAGGGAGGCCGAGACGTAGATGGGAAGATAATATCAAAATGGATTTGAGGGAGGTGGGATATGATGATAGAGAATGAATTAATTTTGCTCAGGATAGGGACCAATGGCTTTTAAGGAACCCGGAGGTTCATTGCCGCCCTCACATAAGCCCGACAATGGTCCCTATCCTGTGCACGATTAATCCAGTCTGTATCATAATAATAATAATAATAATAATAATAATAATAATAATAATAATAATGATTTATTTAACCTGGCTGAGTTAAGGCCATACGGCCTTCTCTAACACTCAACCAGGAGTAAAACTGCGTTACAAAAAACACTAAGAATTTGATCTAAATGAGGGGTTGGAAAGCAATGGTGGATCGTTAATGTTTAGGTGAGGGGTTTGGACTTTTTCCATTGCTGGTTGTCACAATCAAAAAATTAAGACAACGTTTCGAAGGGTGGTTCTCCCTTCGTCATCAGGTGGAAGGAAGGAGTGAAAGGAAAAAACCTACTTCGTTACGTACAGCTATTCTGTATGACTGATCGATTGATTCCTGGCTTCGATGGAGATTCTAATTCGGATTTTTCTTAATTAGAATCTCCACCGAAGCCAGGAATCAATCGACCAGTCATACAGAATAGCTGTACGTAACGATCCTTTCTCTCCTTCCTTCCACCTGAAGACGAAGGGAGAACCACCCTTCGAAACGTTGTGTCTTAATTTTTTGATTGTGACAACCAGCAATAGAAAAAGTCCAAACCCCTCACCTAAACACTACAAATTTACAAAGTACACTACAATTTTACACACAAAAACTGAATAAGATAAGATATCATCATATCCCACTTACCTTAAATCCATTTTAATATTATCCTCCCATCTATGTCTCGGCCTCCTCAAAGGTTTTTTTTGTATGGTTTCGTAACAAGCTGTTTTTTACGGTGATGGGTTGTTAGCCCTTCGCCCAAACCCCAAGCTGGAGGACCATCCCTTATCGGCTGACCACGACTGCTTCACTGTCGCATTATTAGTAGTAATTATTATTATTATTATTATTATTATTATTATTATTATTATTATTATTATTAAGGTTAAGATACAAATTAGATTTACTTTAAATGTTATTTTAAGTGATCGTGCTTCATTTAATTTAGGATGCTCCTTGTTAATTTTATTATTATTATTATTATTATTATTATTATTATTATTATTATTATTATTAGTAGTAGTAGTAGTAGTAGTAGTAGTAGTAGTAGTAGTAGTACAACTTACAAATGGCTTTTAAGGAACCCGCGGGTTCATTGCCGCCCTCACATAAGCCATCGATACCTATCCTGTGCAAGATTAATCCAGTCTCTATCATCACATCCTTCTTCTTCTTCTTTCCCTTATTTTAACCTCTCCCTTTTAGGTTCATTTACACGACCCACGCCACCCGGGCCTTACTTCCCTTAAATCCATTTTAAAATTATCCTCCCATCTACGTCCGCCTCCCCAAAGGTTTTTGTATGGATTCGTAACGAGCTGTTTTTTACTGCTTCACTGTCGCATTATTAGTTATTATTATTATTATTATTATTATTATTATTATTATTATTAATTCTGCTTATTATTAATTGTCACTATTGAGTGTAATTAGTTACCACTGCCACAGGGTATTAACCCATTTGCAGTGTGAATAAATACATAGAATAAGAAGACTGTCCAAGACATGCCGTGTTGAACTGGTTTCCAAGCCACTTGGACAGTTGACGAACGCCAGGACAGGCGTTTCATTTGCTTACGAGGGAAGAGGGAAGGAATAAGCAATTTGTGGTGATAGCAGGCGGCTGTTTAGAGTCGCTGCTGGTAATGGATGCTGTTTATCTGTTCACACATGTCTGTCAGCCCTTACTCCCTGTATGGGGAGCGGCGCTCTCTTCCGCCGGCGCTGCGGACGGCTTCCTGTCCTTGGTTCTCCCGCATATTTCCACGGGAGTTAATTGTTACAGATACATCAACCCGTGTGACAACATCGTGGTGCAGTGGATAACATCTCGGTTTCATAGCTGTATTGCCCTCCCATTGATTTACGGAAGATCTGGTAGTTTCACTTTGTCATTAGAGCCCGGATGTTTAGGCATTTATTTTGGTTAAAATAGGCAGGCATGTAGGCACTAAAATAGTAAAAACAGGCAGTGAAATAGGCATTTATTATTCATGGAAACAGACACACTAGCAATCTTATGTTTTTCTGCATGGGACCATGAAACTTTTAATAGATGTGTGTGGAGACACATGAATTTAACTTTTTTTTTTTTTAAAGAAATTAGAGGAATCTGTTGGGATTTGTAATTTTTATTCATGTTTTCAAATTTGAAAATCTGGCGAAAAATTAATTTTCATAATTCCTTTCCTTTGCATCGAACCTCGAAACCTGTGATAGATACCGGTGTAGACACACGAATTTAATACTTTCTTAAAGAATTAGCACAATCGGTTGGAATTTATACATTTTATTAATTCAATCAAGTTTTATTTTTGTGCTATTGTGACAAATTTAATATGTTGCAATATAATCTCTCGACTAATGTATTTATTGATATTTGAAGAGTTCAGAGCCATAGTGGGCCAAGCGCCACTCATTAAAGACGGAGAAAGCAATGGTTAAAGTTAAGTGAATACCATAGTTTAATGAAGATTGACATATCATTTAGTTTTAATGTGTATACTTTATATTAATTGCTATATGTTTCCATTGAATTATGGTAGTAACTTCATTTTAACCCTTGTTTTCTACGGTTTTAGTAAATGGCGCTTGGCCCACTATGGCTCTGAGCCCTTCATTTATTACTTATTCTTGTATGTATGTATGTATGTATGTATGTATGTATGTATGTATTTATTCGGTTATTTTACGACGCTTTATCAACAGCTTAGGTTATTTAGCGTCTGAATGAGATGAAGGTGATAATGCCGGTGAAATGAGTCCGGAAAGTTACCCAGCCAGACGCGCTAACCGTTACTCCACAGGTGTGGACGTATGTATGTATGTATGTATGTATGTTTGTGCGAGATCGTGCGTATTTACTTGTTTTCCGCACAGAACCAATACGCGGTAAGTGTGAAATACCACATTCAGTATTCCAAACGTAACACACATAACAATTTCCCTCTTCTTACCGCTTAAGCGCGACATTCATTTTACTGCTTTAGGCTTTTAACATATTATTTTTAGAGACGTTTAACATAGTAATAATTATAAATTGGAAACTTACCACTGCAATTTCACCTAAATTGCACTGTTAATTATTGTTTTTAAATATTTGCAAAAATTAAGTAAAGTCTACTACTCCACGAAACTTATTGCATTCCTGATACAAGTAACATTAAGGAAGCCGTGAAAAAATCAACAAGATTCCAGATGCAATATATTATATAAATAAATAATATTGTTAAAATATTAAAATGAAAAATAAACGATTACATAACCTTACCGTTTGTTTTAAGTTCGCATTTATTGACTGGGGGCAAAAAAAGACAGACGTATATCACGGCCTGCTGGAGTATAGTAAACACAGAAAACATTTTATAGCAACAATGTTGAAGAAAGATATTTTGGTTTTTCCGAAGTTGCCGTCATTAAACAGAAACCAACATGGAGATTTCATTGCAACTAATTAGAAATTCGTCTTTCAGGTATGTAATAAACGATCTTCGCACAAAATAATGTACGATACACGAGTGGTATGTTTGTTTTCATGTTCTCGAAAATTAAAAAAGCTCAACTACGTTTCGCTTTTTCAATCTTTTCCTCGAACATGAAAACGTCAACATACCGCTCTTGTAACGTATATTACTAATGTATGTATGTATGTATGTATGTATGTATGTATGTATGTATGTATGTATGTATGTATGTATGTATGTATGTATGTATGTATGTATGTATGTATTAAAGCAAACTTAAAAACATAATTTTACTAAATGAGTCAGTGACCTATATAAAATCAATATTATTAAATTCTTTGTTTAGACTTAAGAAAATCAAGAAAAACTATCATAATAGGGACTTAAGCAAGTCAACAGTAATTTCCGTCACAGAACATTTCTTAATCTCGTTGACGCCTTTCTACTCCGATGGAAGTGCTCAGTCTCGTATCGCGGCAATATGGGCTGTATAGCACACAAGTCGCTTTTGGCTCGCGGGCCTAGGCTATATCGCATATAATGCAAATCTGATAAACGATTCCCCGCTCGCCCGACTGATCGATTTGCGTCTCGTCTTCAATGAAGGGAACATAACCTTGTCTCTCCGATGGCTTGGTCAAATCTTCAACCTACACGGCTTATAAGAACACAGCCAAACAACAGAAAGTTCTCCAAGGTTCATGCGCGAATCAACAGAAGCAGTGTTACTCCAACAAAAAACAAAAACACATTGCGGTAATGAGCCTACAGAACATTCAGAGAAATCTGAAGGTCTGTATTTTATTACTAGATTTCGGATTTTAAGTTAAATTCCTATTTTTTTCTGTGGGGATAAACTAAAGGAAATATAAAAATTGGAGATTAATCCTTCGAAGAGGTGGAAAAATTCAAATATCTTGGAGCAACAGTAACAAATATAAATGACACACGGGAGGAAATTAAACGCAGAATAAATATGGGAAATGCGTGTTATTATTCGGTTGAGAAGCTTTTATCATCCAGTCTGTTGTCAAAAAATCTGAAAGTTAGAATTTATAAAACAGTTACATTACCGGTTGTTCTGTATGGTTGTGAAACTTGGACTCTCACTCTGAGAGAGGAACAGAGATTAAGGGTGTTTGAGAATAAGGTTCTTAGGAAAATATTTGGAGCTAAGAGGAATGAAGTTACAGGAGAATGGAGAAAGTTACACAACACAGAACTGCACGCATTGTGTTCTTCAATTGACATAATTAGGAACATTAAATCCAGACGTTTGAGATGGGCAGGGCATGTAGCAAGTATGGGCGAATCCAGAAATGCATATAGAGTGTTAGTTGGGAGGCTGGAGGGAAAAAGACCTTTGGGGAGGCCGAGACGTAGATGGGAGGATAATATTAAAATGGATTTGAGGGAGGTGGGATATGATGATAGAGACTGGATTAATCTTGCTCAGGATAGGGACCGATGGCAGGCTTATGTGAGGGCAGCAATAAACCTCCGGGTTCCTTTTTTTTTGGGGGGGGGGAGTTATTTTACGACGCCATGTCAACATCTAGGTTATTTAGCGTCTGAATGATATGAAGGTGATAATGCCGGTGAAATGAGTCCGGGGTCCAGCACCGAAAGTTACCCAGCATTTGCTCGTATTGGGTTGAGGGAAAACCCCGGAAAAAACCTCAACCAGATAACTTGCCCCGACCGGGATTCGAACCCGGGCCACCTAATTTCGCTGGCAGACGCGCTGACCGTTACTCCACAGGTGTGGACTCCGGGTTCCTTAAAAGCCGTAAGTAAGTAAGGGATAAACTAAAACTAGTTAAATGTCTTCACATTTTATATAAACTATGAACGTTAGAAAGCGGTTTTATAGTGCCTAAAATCTCTATTTTGCCCATTGAGACCTATTTTTAAGGTTTTAGAGCCTAAATAGCCTATTTCTATTTGTTACGGATATATTTTTTTTAATTTTCGTGTAGCAGCAGAAAAGAAAGTTTTGAATGTCATGGGATGGGTATGGTTCAAATATGCTCTAATAGTATGGATGTAGGAATGAAGAAATTACTGGAAGGTATTTGGTTTTGTTGAGCACTTGAGCATATAGTAGAAATGTGATGAATCATTAGGATGTACAAGGACATCATTTTATTTTTACTTCAATTTTTATTGTACCTGAGTTTTTGAATGAACTTCACTCCCACCCCTTCTACTAATGAAGTTCCAACTGTCCTCCACACAGAACCAAGGCCGCATATACGAGTAAGCAGTACTGAGTTAGTGAGTATAGTACGTTTCAGAAATATGTTCGCGTTTTCCAGTGACGAAAACTTCCAATATTGAATCATATTTTCTCACAGGTACTGTCGTCAGTTTGTCTACGTCGCATCCCGATTTCCCCCACCTGCTTCTTCTCGCTCCGCTGTAAAGACTAGTGGCTGAGCTTTCTTAGCTCTTTTCTGAAAACATTAATTTCTGTTAGGAGTTAATTGGACGTCTACGTAATATTATGCAACTGTTCAACTGTTTAAAATAGTTAAATAAAAGGTCCTCGTTAAGTAATTAACTATCACGTGATTTCCCCCCTTTCTACGATCCTGCGACATAACCACTTGGACGGAGAGTAAATAGTATGTCTGAGTCATTTTATCTGTGCGGGTCGGGCAGAAGTGAAGATTGAATTTACAGAACGTAAGTTAATCTTTTATAGATTAGGTACAGAAATATTTCAACATGAGTTACTAAGTATGAAGGACGAAACTGGTAATTGGAATTAGATGCATTAGTTTATAGTGCGATAATATGCACAAAAGAACTGAAGCCTGTATCGAAACGAACGGCCACTATTTCCAAAAATGTATTTAAATATCCATATTATGATTATTTTTCATTTTAACCTCATTCTCTATATCGTACGCTAATGTGCTGTAGACAGTATAATATACACTGCATAATGAATACGTTCGCATGGATAACTCAGTTCTTCAGTAAAAACACTTATTGTTAACATTGTACTATAATTATTTCGATTAAACAAAACCTAAGGAAATAATCAAACACAAAATTGCGGTATTTCCTATTTTTCGTAAATGGATGAACTACTTTTTTCCCTCCTATATCTAGTAAAGTGATATGTTTATATTTTACGCCAGTATCACCGAACTCCAGTCGTGGAAGGGGGTAGCAAACGGTGTTTCCTCGTCTCAACCATTAAACCAAAAGTATTGCCAGGTTAATATTAGAAATGTTAATAAAAATAAAATGATGTCCCTGTAGTTCTGCCTAAAGAAATCAGCATGGCAAATATTGCTAGATTTAAATATGCATCCATTGCTTCGGTATCATTGATTATTTTTTTGGCTTATAAAATGGATCTGTCTAAGATATCGTAACCGAGTGCGAACAGCTGAAAACAGACGAAACATTACAAAAAGACTGCTGTTTCTGAAGAAAGAAGGAACAAACAAAGAAATGAAATAGTCAATTTTGTGTACCCTATTCCACTTTGAGTGACAGAGTTGGAGACATCAAAATATCTAATAATATCAATGAATTAGTAAACCACGCATACTTCATGGCACTTCTGCGAGAATCTGTTCCTCCACCAACAAGCACAGTCTACCCAGCAGGAAAAGTGCCAATGAAACAGAAAGAAGTGCAAGACTTGGAAAAAATGACGCAGTAGACTCTACATCTCAAGCGAGCATACGACATTTTATGAAGAACTTTTCAGCTGCAACGTACGATGACTGCAAAACAGTACATCCCAAGTGAAAATATTGATTTCTTTTCATCATTGATGATATTTTCCTATTCATTTTTTAATTTATAATTATTACGCAATCTATTTGTGCAGTGTGTATGATTTACAGTAAAGTAATTCAAAAATAGCACGAAAATATCTGTACCGTATTTTATTTTACTTGTTATAAAATTGATTTTTTTAAGGGCGGCTTTTTCATATTTTAAATCTCAATAAAGCCCTAAATATCCGCATAATGCGTATAATTACTTCAAAAACCAACAACTGCAACCTAGACTATCAGCTCATATGTCCGGAATTACAAGGTGATCCGTTTGGTTATGGATAAAATAAAATCTCTGTTAAACATTTACTACTGAACTTAATTTGTTGAAACTTTGTGAATACTGCATTGAAACATGAGATTTCTCAGAACTCTACATGACCCCCATTCCACATTCTGCATAACCCGTAACGGTGATGCAATTCAGTCCATGCCTGTTGCAACATCATAGTGTTGATTTGTTGGAAAGCTTGAGTAATTTTTACCCTTAGATCATCAATGTTCCTTGGTGTCTGTGAATAGTGTCTTTAACAAAATCCCACAGGGAGAAGTCAGGAGTGGTTAGACCTGGGGAGTTTGAGAGCCAAGCAATTGGTCCATCACAACCATACCACATATGATTGTAAATAACGAACCTTTCATACCCAGTGAGAGGATGCACCATCTTGCTGGAATTACAATGTTCATATTGTCTTCCACGAGTTGTGACAACAGAAACAACAGCAACATATCCAAGTTAGATCCATAGCGTATTGTCTTTTCTGCAAAGAAGAATGGTCTATAAACTTTATTGCGGCTCACTCCACTCCATACATTAACTTTTGGACTTTACTTTTCAAGCTCGTAGGAGACATGCAATTCCGTGTGTTTACTGTCCCGATGACATGAAAAGTCGCTTCATCTGTAAAATATAGCCATTTGTTTAAAAAGCCATCATGTTCTGCTATCTGTTAGCACACCATGGATGCAAAATTGAAACGAGCTGCATGTTTTTAACATAGAACCACAACATTATGGAATCGAATTTAGGTGCATCATGCACACCATATTCACGTCGAAATTCTCTTTGAACTCGTTTAACACTGAAATTTGTAGCATAATAAAGAACACATTGTACCCACTGTTGATTTGTAGTAGCCATTTTAAATCATCTGCGATTTTCATTTCACATCATGCATTGTTGATTTTCATTCTTGCCACGTATGGAAACTCCCATCTTTTAACCTTAATATTACCAGCAATAAATTCCTCATACTATCATAATAGCTTTATAATAATAAATTAATATTATCCATACCCAAACGGATCAGTCTGTACATATTTCCAAATAGTTTTCCTCTAACATAGATTTTTTCAGTTTTCCACAAACTTACTTTTCCTGACTTACGCCCTTTAAAAAATCCGATTCACGTGCAATTCAGCACTTTATTTATTAAAAGCGTGGAGAATCGTCTTCCGTTATCTCATGGATTAGAACCAATCATCTCTGGCAATATTAGTACTGATCTGTTCACGCTACGTACCTCGTGAAGCAGTATAGGCCCTGGCATACGTGGAGAGGCACGAAGTATCCCACTTGTGGCCACACCGGTGTGTCGATGTTGGAACTGCTGCCACTCAGGTTGTTACAATCCATTTTGCTATCACAGATCACTTTTACCTTCTTGAGACACTGGCACTCCCGTTGTATCACAACTATACACAAAATAAATTGTTGACCTAACTGATTTAAAACATTTTAATCACTTTTACGTGTTTCCACTCTTCAGACTTGTTACGATCAAAACATTTACACGGGATGTAAACGAGTTACGTTGCAAAACTTGCCCATCTAATGTAGCACAATACACACAACAAAAAAGAATAAACCTATCTTGTTTTAATTATAATGATTTGCACAGAGAAATAAACTCTCTTGCAAGTCCTATGTTTTACCTTAGTCCTGTGCCAGCGTAATGCCTTAGGCTAGCGATGCAGAATGAATGCTGCTTGGAGTTTTCAAGGGAGAAGGAATTTCTTATGAAATCACGACCAATGTATGGAAATGGTTATGAATTTTGAGAGCTACAGTGAGTAACGAAATCTGGTTTCGTAAGTCTGAATGTTACGTTTCCTGGGAGATGAATTGGGCGCGGGGGACCTTCTGTATGGGTGGCACGTTCCCCCGACCTCACGCTCATGTGGAAATTTATCATAGGGAACATATTTTCACCGGACCCATTACCACACTGGAGGAGCTCCGAAACCCTCTTAAGGCCCATTCACAATGAAAATTAAAAATAACCGTAACACGGGTGCAGTGTAATTATCTAAGTTGTGTTATGTAATTAATTAAGTTGATATGTAATTAATTAAGATGATATGTAATTAAGTTCATATGTAATTAATTAAGGTGATATGCAATTACTTAAATTGGTAATAGTTGGGTGAAATAGAAGTACTTATAAGTTAGGTTTACTTGTGCTTATTGTAGGCGTTATTGTAGAATAGTTTTTATTTATAGTCCTAGGTTTATTGCATCTATTTATTTATAGTTAGAAATAAATTTACGTTTATTTTATTTCATTCTATTTTTTTATTGCTGTAATTATTGTATTATTGTAATGGTGTTATTGTATATTATATATCACTGCCACCGGGTGTATTTGTAGTGTTAATACATACATACATACATACATACATACATACATACATACATACATACATACATACATACATACATACATACATACATACATACATACATACATACATACATACATACATACATACATACATACATACATACATACTTAAATACAGAAGTTTGCGCCCAGGTTACCAAATGGGATCATTCACGATGATTCACATAAACATTGCCGTTAGACGTTAACATGAAAGTTTGCAAACTCCGAACTTTCATTCATGCTTATGCTTACGTGATTTGCAAACAGTACACAATCGTGGAGCGCTGAAGTATTCGATAGAATATGAGGAAATGACGTCGTTGTTATGTTTCCATGGTTACCAAGTATCTTTGCGGTTATGTTTAGGTTGCCATCGTGAATGTTGTTGATTTTACCGTAATGTTTACATTTTTAAGTTAACGCTTACGTTATGTTTAATTTTCATTATGAATGAGGCTTGCTGCTGCAGTCGTAACTCCGACAATGCTCCAGAACGTTTTTCGCGCCATTGCTGACAGTTGGGAGATATGTCACGATGTGAATGGTGTACAAGTTCAAGTAAAAGTCAGTGTACATTCTAGATGGATGGAAGTTTTGACCACACTAGATCTCAACGTGCCACCCTTGCATACACAACATAATTCATATCGTGAGACTAATAATTTCTTCAAGTGTGGTGTAACATATCAGGGTGGGTACTTTTGAAAATGAGACAATCTTTGCTTTGGGATCATCAATGCTGTGCAAAGAAATTATTCCTTACAAAACCTCAAACGAAAAAACTGAAAGAAATCTGGAAAATTTGGACGACGTAATTAGCCCGCCATGACCATATCAGTCGATGTCAATGTTATTCTGAAAAACCATGAACTATACTTTTCCTTGCACCACCCTGCTGGAACGCCGTGTCCACTTGGTTTTCCTCTTGCAGCTGTGATATAAAAACCAAATAATTATAATTTCTGGAGATTCACAACGCGTAATGCTTAAACACGTTTCATGCGGTCGATACTGTTGACAAGTTGTGTACGGCACAGCCATCTGATTTCGAGAACACGCCTACGTCCACTATTGTATGTATGTATTTATTCTCACTGCAATGGGTATATACCCGGTGGCAGTGGTAACTAATTACACTCAATAATGACAATAATAAACGTATTAATTAAAAATACAATTAATAATAATACTAATAATTAATACTAACAATAATTAATAATAATATTGTGACATGTTTATTTTTATTGGGTTATTTTACGACGCTGTATCAACATCTAGGTTATTTAGCGTCTGAATGAAATGAAGGTGATAATGCCGGTGAAATGAGTCCGGGGTCCAGCACCGAAAGTTACCCAGCATTTGTTCGTATTGGGCTGAGGGAAAACCCCGGAAAAAACCTCAACCAGGTAACTTACCCCGACCGTGATTCGAACCCGGGTCACCTGGTTTCGCGGCCAGACGCGCTGACCGTTACTCCACAAGTGTGGGCTTGTGACATGTTAACAGGCCCACTTTCTTCAAACGTGCGATTCTATAACATTACCTCTCCGAACACCATACTCACGGAGAAAACAATGTTGAACTGATGTCACACTTTCAAATTCTGTACAGATCATTCATTATCTCGTGAAACCTACTGTAGCTGCTCGTAAGGGGAAGAAAAACGTGGACTGGAAAGCTTCTCTCCTTCGCTATACTTCCATTTGCAGGTAAAGGTTCTTAATGTAAACTACGGCATTTAGTTTCACGAGATAACGAATGGCCTATAAAACACAACATTCATTTAGCTCGTTGCCGTCCACCGTTGTGGCTGAGGGGTTAGCGAGTCTAACTCCGAACCCAGCGGTCCCGGGTTCGATTCCCGATCAGGACGATTTGCCTGGGTGAGGTTTTTCGGGGATTTTCCCCTCACTCCCATGGATGAATATCAGGTAACTTCATCAGGCGATTGGAACCCCACTCATCTTCGCCACTTCCTTTCCTCATCATCCCGTTTCTGGTTTTTCAGATCACGCTACAGGCGGCCTTCCGAAGCTACTGGCTCTCTCGACCGGCCTCTTTGGAATGTAGTTAAGCGATGTTGAATGGCTTCTGCAACGAGGCGGACCTACTCGGGGGAGGAGTTTCGCCTCGGACAGGCAGGGGGGCCTTGGGGGAAGTTGCCGAAGCAGGAACGGTATATGGATTTCTTTCTGATCGGTCGTTAGGGAGTCATGTGGTTAGGGCGGTGTGCGTAGGGGAACTGTGGCACGCAACTCATTCCATATGAGGGCTAGCGCAATAGATCTCAACAGGTCGCAGTGCTGGGCCATCCGTGCCTCCCTCAGTTAAATTCCATTCCATCTATAGCTCGTTTCCGTGCATTAAATGGAATGTTGTTTATTCAGTTGTTGCTAAATGATAATTTGATTTCTTTTGTTCTTAAGAAGAACAGAACAAACGTTCTGTGTTTTAACATCATATAGAAACTGAAATAACTTTCGTATCACTAATAATATAATTTTTAGAGATTTTATTTTTCGTCTTCCCAAACAGATTAACCGGTATATACCCCTTCAAAACACTACTCC
The DNA here is from genome assembly GCF_040183065.1 of Periplaneta americana. Classification (NCBI taxonomy): domain Eukaryota; kingdom Metazoa; phylum Arthropoda; class Insecta; order Blattodea; family Blattidae; genus Periplaneta; species Periplaneta americana. The sequence continues at coordinate 19,487,418 of NC_091124.1, forward strand.
AATAAAAACTTATTCCGAAGTAGAGAATGTTTTATAACTCCATTGCAATGAAACGTCATATTCCTGCGTTGAATAGCACTAAAGTCACATCCCCGTCATAAATTAAACAGTCTGGCGGTTTGGAACACTCGAAGGTGTAATGTGCCTGTGAATGAGCCTCTAAATCACATCACATCTCTCTCCACAGTCATTAAAGTGATAAATTTGCTTAAAAGTTGTCATTAGAGTCAAGGCAAACAGATCTTTACCTTTAACGGAAACTAGCTTAATGAAATCAGCGTCCTATTTTATGTTTAGAGTGGGTCTTCAACCACAGTTCTGGCAGTTTTTGGTACAATAAAGAAAAACGTGTCCACTGTTCATCATTAGAGCTGAAAAGGTAGTCAACTACAAATTCAGAAGAGTCAATTCTCTGCAGGGAAGAACAGATTTCTCTCCTTCCCATAAGAATTGAGCGTGTGCCCTTTGTTCTGTGTTTTCTTGAGAGATAGCCTTTCGCCATGCTTTCCACATTGTCATTACCAGGAAGTTTATGTCTTGAAATGGTAGTAGTAATACAGATTCCTTCGTATATGATGTCACGGGACGTACAGAAACGTTCTGTCTGGCAGTGCGCCTGTTGTAAGCACAGAAGTTCAAGGGCGTTTGTCGGGCGTTGCATGCGTGCAGTTCACCTCAGTTTATTGTGAACTACTTTAGAGATTACTTTTTCGTGCGTGATATAGGCCTACTGCAAGCTATTGTGTTTTTTCAATTATTTGAAGCAAATCGATTTATGTTGTGAAGTTGCCATTGTTCAACAGTATATCCCATAGCAATCGAATTAATACGTTTCCCGACGCTTAGAAGTTGAAAATTTGAGTATGACTATCAAATGACGGTTACCATGTTAATTTCTCGTTAATACTTAACAATAATATGAAAGTTTTGCCATTATTTCGAAACACACTGTATATTGAGGAGATCTTGCTTGTTCTGGTGAAGCCTAGAAAATTTCCATACTTCAAAAAATTGAGCAACGTAAAGAAAAATACAGTAATTCTGAATTCAATCATTAATCTAACCGAAGTCAGAGTCTCTGCAGATATACTGCCTACGTTTTTAGATCTTACAGTATATTTAATTTTGCTATATGCCCTATTTGTCCCGCACCGTGGAGTCGCAGTGTAAGGCATCCTGCCTAGGACTCGCGTTACGGAATGCGCGCTGGTTCGAGTCCTCACGGGGGAAGAAATTTTCTCATGAAATTTCGGCCAGTGTATGAGACCGGTGCCCACCCAGCATCGTGATGAACTTGGGGAGCTACGATATTTAGCGAAATCCGGCTGCGAAAACCAACTATAACGGCTGGGGGATCATCGTGCTAACCACACGATACCTGGTTTGATGATCGTCCACCTCTGTTTCGGCATGTGGGCGTAAGGCCAGCAGCCGCCTGGTCGGTCTGGGCCCTTCATGGGCTGCAGCGCTACGGATTATTATTATTATTATTATTATTATTATTATTATTATTATTATGTGCCCTATTTCTAGGTCGCATTATAATTTCATACAGTTCTTGTTATCGATTAGCTTATGTGTGTTAAATTGTTTCTTAATTAGAAACAGCAAGGACTAATCAGTTTTTGGATGTGCATCAGAGTGCTGCATTGGAGTTAAATCGCTCGCTTGAACTCGGTCGAATGTCGCACCCTCGAGTGAGATAAGGTCAGTCGTGATACGCTCGTAATAAATAGAAGCACAGTACAAGGTCATCTCACCGACATGACTTATCTTGTATGGAAGGCGACAGATAAGATATTGTGCATTCACCACCTTATATTATCGGAGCAATCATATTAAATTTCTAATTGCAATACGATGTTCCCCTCTTCGCCCGATCTTGGTTACAAAAATGTGACGCAGTCCTGACGGTCTTTGTGCACGTCTCATGCTTGAACATTATTATTATTATTATTATTATTATTATTATTATTATTATTATTATTATTATTATTATTATTATTATTATTATTGAAGCTTTTATCATCCAGTCTGCTGTCAAAAAATCTGAAAGTTAGGATTTATAAAACAGTTATATTACCGGTTGTTCTTTATGGTTGTGAAACTTGGACTCTCACTTTGAGAGCGGAACATAGGTTAAGGGTGTTTGAGAATAAGGTGCTTAGGAAAATATTTGGGGCTAAGAGGGATGAAGTTACAGGAGAATGGAGAAAGTTACACAACACTGAACTGCACGCATTGTATTCTTCACCTGACATAATTAGGAACATTAAATCCAGACGTTTGAGATGGGCAGGGCATGTAGCACGTATGGGCGAATCCAGAAATGCATATAGAGTGTTAGTTGGGAGGCCGGAGGGAAAAAGACCTTTGGGAAGGCCGAGACGTAGATGGGAGGATAATATTAAAATGGATTTGAGGGAGATGGGATATGATGATAGAGAATGGATTAATCTTGCACAGGATAGGGATCAATGGCGGGCTTATGTGAGGGCGGCAATGAACCTCCGGGTTCCTTAAAAGCCAGTAAGTATTATTATTATTATTATTATTATTATTATTATTATTATTATTATTATTATTATTATTATTATTATTATTATTATTTAAACAAATATTAATACTTAAAGTAATTTAAATCTCACATGTTGCAGTATTTTTTTTTCAAGATTTTTTCTGCATGTTCCTGTCAACAAATTGCAGCCATCAAATTTTTTAACTATGAGTCGCCACTGATATCAGAATTTTAAACAAAACGCAGGTGTATTTCCTCATTATTTCTATTTTAATTCAATTATGTACACAATAATACCCACAAGGTAATTGCTGCCAATCTGACGGACTATATCAAAATTCTCTTGTAAGCGAATTACCGACCTTTCCTCAACAACTCTCGCTAAATTTTCCTCGACAACTGGGACATTACAAATAGAAGACAAAAGACATTTCGAGCAGCACAAATAAAAGACAAAAGAACAATGCGCTTCTCCTGCCGCATCAGTGGCCAATTTTTAGATAACGCCGTCCGTCGGCCTTGTACTCTTGGCACATCTGCCTAATTAATTGTATACAGAGAGCACGCGCTCACTGTTCGATACCGGTACGTTCACACGTATCGGACCAAGTGTTGACACGTTACAGAAGATAGACCTACGCTTTACGTTCCACTGCCAGTCTCTTGCATTCAATTATCAGCATCATATTCAGAGTAATATTCACCTGTCAACTGTACTTCCCCTAGCAACATAAACTGAGAAGTATAAAGTTCAAATACAAGTTGATTTTCCTTCACACACTATCAGGGTTTCTCCTACTTCAAGTGTTGCTTGTCTTTCGCAGTCGCTAAAATGGTGCTGTCTTCTGCAACAAGCTCAGAGAGTACATGTTCCATTCTTGGCATTTATCTCATCACTACAAAAACAACAACAACAAGAATAATAATAATAATAATAATAATAATAATAATAATAATAATAATAATAATAATAATAATAATCTTATACAGGGTGATTCACGAGGTTTTACCGTCACTTACGAAGCTTATTTCCGAAGACGTTTTGAGCAAAAAGTGTCATATAAACATGTCTTATTTTCAGAGTTACATTAATATAAAGTTATTTGTAAAATACCATCATTCTTTAGTTCTAAGGGTAAAAGAATGTTACAGATAAAGAATTAACTATTCAGAAGTATCATTTCTTTACTTGGCTAGTATTCTGAACCTAATAATGTGTTGTGAATTCCATAGTTGCTTCGTACAGAATTGTACGAGTATTTCGATTTTTAACCACAAAATTAATTTTTTCGTACGCATTTATCATAAAAATTATTACAAATCACGCCACTCTTGTAAATTCTTCAAGACTGTAAATTAGGATGCATAATTAAACTGTAAAGAACCGAGTTCCTAAAGTCGTATGATTTGTAACAATTTTTGTAATAAGAGCGTAAGAATAATGTAATGTTTAGTTAAAAATTGAAAAACAATATCTGTACAAAGCAAAGCAATTAACAACACATTTTTAGCTTTAGAACAATAGCCAATTTAAATAAATGATACTTCTGAATAGTTCGTTCTCTATTTGTAATATTCTTTTACCCTTAAAACTAAAGAAAGAAAGGTATTTTACTAACAACTTCAAATTAGTGTAACTCTGAAAATATTGAGATTAGGACACATATTTATATGACTTTTTTTTTCTCAGAATGTCTTCGGAAATAAGCTCTGTAAGTGACGGTAAATCCTCGTGAATCACCCTGTATACCCACTGATATCCGAACTGACGAGTTTCTGGCGGGTAAAATTTTGGCTTGCGCGTAATTGCCACTCTCCGGGGCCATTAACTTGTTATTTGCCTCGACTTTACTAGCGGACTTACAGATTTCGCTAGTACCCAGAAACATGGACCACTTAGTTCGTCAAGAGACTATCCAGAGTGCACCACAGGCGAGACTCTACATTACACTCGTAATCAATTATGATATATTGGACAATTGTTTGAATGTCACAGGAGTACCCGGAGAAAATCACTGTGTTGCCTGGACCATGGGCTTACCCAACAAAAGTTATAAATCCAGGAATTTGAACCCAGGCCCCCTGACTTACAAGCTCAGAGCTCTAACACTAAGCTACAGTGGCTGTTGAATGTTTAATATATAATTATTGCTTGCAAAAATTACAGAAACATCTCATAGCAAAGCTTAATTTTAACTAAAAACGCATTGTCTTTATCCTAATATTGTACTTGTAATTATATAATTTTTTATTATTCTATTAGTAAACAGTGGGTCGCTACGATACACATCATTTCCTCGAGATTGTTTGCCAGGAATAGAAAATAGTTTTCTTTGAAGCTGTAAACTTTTTTTTTTCATTTTTACTTTAATGAGCAGTTTCAAAGTTAGTGAGATGAAGGTGGAAGGAACGTAAGATTGAAAACAAAAATAGAACATCACACTAAATAGTTACGAAATTTCAAATTATCCTATTAGACGACACTGTCATTTCAATGAGATTATTTGCCAGAAACAGAAGTTAGTTTTCTTTTAAATTGTAAGCTCCATGTCTTTTTATTTTAATGTGCAATTTCAATATTAAAGAGATATTTGAAAAAAAAAAATACAAGAATAAAAAGAAAACCACTTTATAGCTATTCATGTAGGTATATTTACTAATTTTTCATATGCATTTTTCTTTATCTGCGTCTTGACGGGTGTAATGTGACCGAGATTTTATATGTAATTACAAAGCAATTATATATTTCGAGACAATACGCCGAAAATTAACTGTTGATGTTCGAATACTGAAAATACCTACATATTAAGACTCTAATGCCAACGGAATCTTATTTTGATTCATACATAATTCGGAAACAAATTTATTCTTTCGTTTCATTCATAAAATGAAAACAGTGGATTAAAAATGCATGTTTTGCATAATTACACGTCATACTTAATTTAATTATGAACAAATGAAGGTAGAAAATACAAGTATTCCAATTCTATCCTTTCATCATTTCCACGTCTCATCAACAAATATTACTACTGTAAATAACACCAAATCGTTCTTCTGAATATCTCACGTCTTAAAAAAATAGGGGAAAAAACACTACCAAGACAGAGAGTGAGACTTATTGACGCCAGTTCCAAGTAAACAGTGTTCCAAAAATAAAACCACTGTTAAGAACTTTCAGCTGGGTTACTCAACTCTCCCAAAACTTGAAACTGACTTTAAGCAGGCTACACGTCAAAATTGCGAAATTACTTTTCCTTATACTGATGTAAATTATTATGCATTGTTTATCATTACCCATTAGATTCTAATCACGTACCCTAATACTAGAACAGACTGTATAACTGCCTATACACAAATAAAAACAAAACAATAGCAATTTAATGTTACATAAATTTCTAATAAATTGCTGAGTGAATAATTTTTTTTATAATTATCTGCCGAAAACAGAGTACTGATGAGTATAGAGAGAATAACAGTCTGAGTCAAATGGAATAATGGATTCTATGAAATGAGAATGTTTCCTGTACAAGAGTATAATTTTATTGCTTTCTACAGACAGGGTTAAAATTTTGTAGTTATCCTATTCGTCGGATCTTTAAACTAAAAATATGTTTACATTTTTTAAAATTCCATACCTAATAATTTAAATAGATTAAATTTTATATAAAAGACAAAAGTTTCATTATACAGTCGAAGATTCGAAAACTAATTTAACGGGAAAGTAACTTTTTAATTTTATTGGCTATTTTAAATTTGTGTAAAAGGTTATGTTAGCATTTTGTATAGGAAATGATACGAACCAAAGTCTGAAGAGTTAAAACACGAAGAATGAGCAAAATATCGTGTTTCTATTGTTGCCGAACACATCAAACACACAAGCACTAAAAATCGATATGGAATTATTTTAACTTATGCAAGAAATAGATATTTATAAGTACCTCGATTTAAACACAAATGTCAATCAAACATAATAACACGCGAACCATTATAATACATATATTTGCACATTCATCCCCAAAACGAATCCACACCGCGCGCCCGAGGGCAAGACACTGAAATAACAGCACATTGCGCCACCAGTCATATGTAAGAGTTCAATTTATCGCCACCAGGTAGTACTAGCAATCAGTATCAAGCGGAGTCCGGTATCAAGCGACGTATCAAGCCTACAAAAAATTCCGTCTTATAATTTTTTACATGCTGCGATTCAAAGATGGTTATGTATAATAGAACCAAATGAAACTTTCCAAATACTAGTCTTCAGCCTATGGCTTTAGTTAGCACGACAACCTTAAAACAAAAGATTCAGGGGAAGAAAGTTATACCACAGTCTAGTATATAGGCCTAGTCACGAAGCTTGAGTTTATGAGGGTACCGGTACTAGAAACAATAGATTGTGCAGGTACTATTTCGCATTGTCTGTAATGAGGCGATAGTAGCGATCCTAGTGGTTAGCAACTATCTATGAATGCATATTTACTACGTATTGAGCTTCGAGACTGTAATATACTAGACTGTGGTTATACCTTAATAGGTATAGGCGGAAATAACAAAGCCTGTTAAAGTTCGGTATCACGAAGAAATGTTTTCAGCAAAAAAAAAAAAAAAAAAAAATCGGGTGCTAGGCACAGCTGATAGAATTGCTGCTAAGGTAAACGTCAGCAGTGACAATCAACAGACACCCTGAAAACCCGGTATATCTTCGCCGTGCTGCAACTCATGCGAGTACCCATCTTGTATGCATTGAGAGTAAACATGTCGGTGCTATAACAGCCATCGTGCTATATCGTTTGCTACCCCTTGCTTGCACTGCAAATGCCTCGGCATTGTGAATTTTCTCTCTGCAATCAACTTCACTCGCGAATTTTTCCAATTTAACTTGTCGACTGCTGATTGTTGCTCAATTTGAGATTGAAGCCTGGTTCGTTACGAATCGTTTGACAGTACTACGAGCGTTCTATCGCTTCGCATTCTTGAGTTACACTGCCTCGGCTCCCGCGCGATCCGCAATTTAAATGTGGAACATCCTTTATTGGTTAATAAAAACCTAATCTTCGTATATGCAAGATATGTAACCGGAGTACGAAGGGAACTTCTTGATTTGATCTGGAATATGCACGCGAAAATAAATCCAGCAAAGGATCACGCTGGCACTGCATGAGAAGTTCGCGCATGCGCAGTTTGATCTCACAGCCAAGTTTCTTCCTGTCGTGAGTCCTTCCTCAACAATGCACATTATAGGCCTATCACGAACAGCATAAACGTTTCACGTAATTATTGGGATTATCCAACCAAACAAATCTCTTCCACAAAATTCTTGATTTTGAATTGTATTCTTCACCTGACATAATTAGGAACATTAGATCCAGACGTTTGAAATGTGCAGGGCATGTGGCACGTGTGGGCGAATCCAGAAATGCATATAGAGTGTTAGTTGGGAGGCCGGAGGGAAAAAGACCTTTGAGGAGGCCGAGACGTAGATGGGAGGATAATATTAAAATGGATTTGAGGGAGGTGGGATATGATGATAGAGACTGTATTAATCTTGCACAGGATAGGGACCGATGGCAGGCTTATGTGAGGACAGCAATGAATCTACGGATTCCTTAAAAGCCATTTGTAAGTATCTCCAAATCCGACCCTGCTTTCTGGGGTAGTCCGCACTTCTCAGTGTGTTCTGACATTTCCTTTGAGAAAGCAGCAGCAGGTACCACAAATCTTGCAATAGCTCATCATCACAAAATTTCTTGTGGGGAAGGGATCCAACCATCAGAAATTCATCACGGACTTTCACTTTACTTTACAGAAGCTTGCTAGAGAGTGCAGATATTAAAAACAGACTGATATATAGTAAGGTTAATGTCGCAGGGTTCAATGCACTTGACAGATGAAAACAAGATGAGGTATTATGCATTCAGGTTGCCACTCTTCACCTGGGATAGTTTGGAAAAGGGGAGAAGAATTTTTAAGTCTGTAATCACTGATGAGAGCTAGGTACTCTACTTTGACTCAGCAATTATTATCAAGAGTGTAGCACAATATCAGTTCACTGTGACTGAAAAGACTAAGAAACATGTTCTGACAAAAAAAAAACAGTACCTTCATATTACTTGGCTTTAGAGCCCCTGGTCGCCCTCGGTAGCGCAGTTGGTATAGCGCTGGCCTTCTATGCTCGAGGTTGCGGGTTCGATCCCAGCCGAGGTCGATGGCATTTAAGTGTGTTTAAATGCGACAGGCTCATGTCAGTAGATTTACTGGCATGTAAAAGAACTCCTGCGGGACAAAATTTCCGGCACACCAACGACGCTGATATAACCTCTGGAGTTGCGAGCGTCGTTAAATAAAAAAATAGAGCCCCTGAAGACGAGACCACTTTTAGAAGCACGGTCGCCCATGAATAATCGATATGAGAGCCTTCAGACGCAGCCACAACCACAAGGGTAGTGGCACTGCAGAGGGTCTGAGTAGTTGGCTTCGACACTGGTAGCGACCACTAAAAGTGGTGCTTCCCATTGCGATACATGGAATTAAATTGTGTTTCAGACAGGGTCACAGCCATACAACTATTTTAGTGGTACTGCTAACAGACGACTGTTGGGCCACCAATTCCTTACACCGTCACGACAATATACAGTATATTGTGCCATGGTGTCTTTTTTCTCGAATTTCATTAGTAATTCCTGTTTCCTGCTAGGAGCTCTTGAATATTGATTTTTTAAACATGCAAAAATACAGAGCAAAAAAAAAAAAAAAAGAAAAAAAAAGAATGAAAACTTTTTATAGTCCTGATGAAAATCATCAAATAAAATGTGGAATAGTACTTGATTCTGTCTTTCCAAAATCTATAGATGGGCCCAGACTCTTCTTCTATTTTTACGTCTATTCTTTCTCCGTATGAGCAAATTTGCCAAAAGTATATTATCTCCTCCTACGTCCATGTTCACTGGAAGACTGAAAAATTCTCAAACGGATGTTTGCAGCACCCTGAGCCACTATGCCACTGCTAAGGGCCTTGTCTGAAGGGACCCTTACAGCCTATAGAATATAATCCAGTAAGGTTTCTTTCAGAACTGGAAATACCGCCAATTTTGAGTGAATTTGAGATGGTGGATAAATTTAAGTATTTAAGCATAATTCTTAACTCTAATAATGATGAGTGGACAGAGGTACAATGGAGAATTTCACAAGCAAATAAATCATATTTTGCAGTACTGGAAATAATGAAACCTGTGTACATAGAAGAACAAAAGTGAAAATTTATAAAACTATTATTAGAAGTGTTCTATGTTATGGAAGTGAAGCCTGGGTCATGACAAAAAAAGATGGAAATGCATTGGGAGCATTTGAACAGAAAGTCCTCAGAAGGATTTTCGGACCAGTCCAACAGAATGCACAATGGAGAATCAGGTAAAATGCTGAAGTACATAAATTGTACAATGATAATGATATAGTCCCTTTTATCAAGCTTCGAAGACTGGAATGGGCTGGTCACGTACACAGGATGGATGACCACAGGGTAGCTAAGAGAATACTCGAAGGAAAATATATGGTGTAATACCTAAGGGTAGACCAAAAAATAGATGGATTGATTCGATGAACGAGGATGCAAGGATTTTGTTGGGGACAGAAGAAGCTTGGAGGTGAGTGACAAAGAATAGAGGAGACCAAGGCTCAATTGCGGGCTGTGGTGCCGTAGTAGAAGAAGGTTTCTTTCAGGAATGAAGGGGAGTAGGGAAGTGCAAGAAAATTCTTAAAGCCAATATTCAACAAATTACTATTTTTGTGTAAGAATTTATATTTAATATATTTTCATAGAACAAAAACTATTGCATTTCATGTGTACATATATAAAACGTGTTAATATTAAAGTAAAGATCATGAATAAAACCAGTTCAAAAGTATATAGTAGACACAAACAATTGTGAACAGAAACTGGGACCCTATGTACTTGTCCTAGTGATGACCACTAAGATTAAAGCTATGGTGTCTAGAAAAATAAATATGATAGGTTGTTGTAATGGTAACTTTTCTGTATTTTTTATGTACAAATACATATTATAAATGTTATTTTTTATCAAGGTGTCAGGAGATAACTTTTGTCATTGAAATTAAAATAAAATCAGCCTGCTCTGCCAGCCCAATAACAAAGCTACTACAACACTATCATGCCACGTTAATATGATGGTGTATGAAAACTAGAGTTTGACAACTCCAAGTGAAACCCCGTAAAACACGCCAACTTCTGGAATCTCTCTCTTTCTTTCTTCTCTCTCCCTCGCTCCTCGTCATTCAGTCACCAATCACCACGTAAATATCTGAGAGGGTGTGTGTGGGCATCGCGACCAATAGAAGAACCACTCTCCAGTATTACCACAATAACGGATTCTTCATTTTTGCCTCGACTGTTGGCTAGGAAGGTTCCATTACGCTAGCATTGCAGGCAACTAGTCAACCTTTTAATGCTTTTGTTAGCAGGTTTGACAAACTGTGAGTGGACCTGCAAGTACATAGTGCATAGTGCTCTCTCCCTTCCCCCCGTGCTTTCTCACTTGCTCCTCCCCAAGACAGCCAGCGCTCACGTATTAACTCGGTCAGGGTTTCAATTCGATTTGTCAGTCTATAGTGCTGTTGATCGATCAAAATATTTCATCGATTAACTATTTGAATTTAATCGATAAATTCACAGACCACAGAAAACTGATTTTTTTTCTTTATTAAACTAAACACACAACCTTCATAATATACAAACTCAGTACAGAAACTGCAACTGCAAAAGTAAAGCGGTCAAAACAGAAGACTGGCTCCTACTGTAATCGAATTACCAGATTTTAGAAAGAGAAGAAGATAGTTATGCTCTCACTTGCACACAGTGTAGACATGGCTATGTAAGGGATGAGAGGGACAAATCCCAGAAAAGTATGCATTTCATATGCTGGGAAGATGAGCTGACAACAAGGTGGAAGTTTTCTTGGAAAACCATAAAACTTAAATAAGGATTTCGCGTTGTGTTTCAACTTTCAATAGAGGTAGACTAGGTCACTGTCCTCATATCTCCATCTCTTTCTAAAATGTTTGTGCAAAGATTTTCCCTACACTACCTGCTTTACAGTTAGAAAATAACAGTACTATTGTGCTTTTAAGCAAGCAATTTCCGAAAGATGAATATTGTCGAAATTTTTACTATGAGTTTGTATTAACAAAATAATAATTAATATCAACTACAACCAAATAATTTTAATCGACTAGATTATTCGATTAAATATTTTTGATCGATTAATCTTACAACAGAAATTCATCGATCAATCGATTAAATCCCACAACACTAATGAAAACATATTACGTGTATTGTTACAGTTGCTGAATTTATCTATTTTTAACTCAGCATCACATAAAGCAGTATTAGTAAAAAGTGTGACTGTGCAAGTATGGTACTCAAAGAAGTTTTATATTAACAGGTGATAATTATTTTCAATGTATACACAGCAATTTCATAAATGCACAGCAGCAAATTTTACTCATAATCAAAATTAATAGCCAAAACTTGCCACGTACTGTGTGTTAATGTTGGCTGAAATAGAATGTTCCTGCATTAAAATCTCCTGGAAAATACTGTACAATAAAGTCTTCGCAACTGTAAATATATACGAAGTTCATATCTGAAAGAAATACTGGTTAAAGATTAGATTACGATCACCACCATGCTGACGTGTTCTATGCTTATAAAAAAAATTATGCTAAACTAATATAGTGTTGTTCATTGACCATTCAGTAAGTTAGTAGTGTGAAATGAAAGTGAGAATCAGTAGTCTTCTCTATATTTTACTCCACTTCTACTATTGGCAGTAGTGTGCAGTGGATAGTCTATTAGCAAACACATATTCATAACTGTTTTGACTAATATACAAGAAAAGGTTACATGTATAGTACATAAACATATGGAAGTGATATAATAGAAAAAAACTGTACATTCATACACACAAACAGAAAGTGAGGTAAAAAGGGAGGATAAATACTGAATATTTGTATACAAATTCGAAATACAATTTTTTTTGTAACATTACAATATTTTACCTATATTCCTTAATAGTAATGACATATCAATATAAAATCTGTACACATTCAATGGCACATGCAATAAAGTAGCAACATCAACTCTCTTCATCGGCATTCTCAAGCCCTCAATATATCGGGTGGACATGTACGTCATATTTTGCATCAGCTTCTAAGGTTTCACCCATACAAGATTCAAGTGGTTAATGAATTACGTCCTTTTTTTTGTCTGTACATGGCCTCCTTTATAGACCTTTGCCCAGGATCTGGGCGGATTTAAAAAAAATCAAGAAATGTCTTCATTTTCGTAACTTGTATCCTGAAATTATCTGCTTTGACGCCTTTTCAAATAATTTCCTGTAGGTAACAGCAGCATCGATGGAATATACTCTTTGCCAATGATCATAACTCCTTTTGCTCCTCCTTGTTATGGTCGTTGCTCAGAGGTAGCTAGTAAATCGAGGTGTGAATGTAAATCTAAATAGGTATTTGTCAGTTCTCTTTAATAATTTTATTATAGTTCCCAGATTTTCATATGTAGCTAACTGTAAAATCATTATTATTAAGGTTTTCATAATCATTTTGCAATAAAATAGATATCAACATACTCTTAATATGTTATAAGCCTAAACCTGTACTGTAAATATTTTGTATTAAAATAGATATTGACGTAATTTAAAGTACAGAGCGTTCGCCTACGGGTGAGGCCAGGAAAGCGGCATGTATTGATACGCCGTTTTGTGTGCGCAGTTGTTGAGACACGCTCGACAAGTTATCAGTTGTGAGCCAGATGTTGCAGTATTTAACACGTACAGTGCAGTTTCTTGACACAGTTGCTTAAATATTCAGCGTGTGTGTAAAATTTGTTAACAATGCAAAACGCAAAATTCACGCTTGAACAGAGAGTTTTATGTATGATGCATAGGCCTATGTGAAAACAGAGTCATGTAGAGAGGTGCGTAGGCAATTTGAAGTGAAATATCCGGGTGCTCCAATTCAGGGTAGAGAAACTGTTAGACATCTTGTTAACAAATTAAGGACAACAGGGTCGATAAATGTTGCAATTCCTAAGCGAAAACAAAGAGTATTGACGGAAGAAAAAATTGATGAAATCAGCGCATCATTTACACGCTCTCCTAATAAATCTCTAAGAAGTGTTTCACAGGAAGTTAGTGTTTCAAAAACATCAGTCTTTACTGCTGCTAAACTTTTAAAATTAAAACCCTACAGAGTATAGTATAGAAAGCGGAAGCTTACGGATAGACGATTCCCACAAGCAGGCCGCTTTCCTGGCCCCACCCATACGCGAACACTCTGTATAATGTAGGCTAAGCCTAAATCTAAGTACATATTTTCTGTCCTCTTCTTTCGAACAATGTCCTCGTTTTTTAAGCTTTGTGTTCTCTTTTTTTATCGATGTGAATCTGGTCACCCTATCTGGTGATGATATACCAACAACCAAATTTCCTCAATCATTTGATGGTGATGGACGAGGCACACTTAAATGGCTATGTCAATAAATGAAATTTCAGGTACTGGTCTCTTGAAAATCCTTGTCACTTTCACGAAAGACCACTTCGTAGCCAAAAAGTAATTATACGGTGTAGAATGTGTTCTCAGGGTATTCCCTATTTTTTTTAAATGATGTCAGTGTGACAATCACAGTAACAGCAGATCGATATGAGACTATGTTATAGCAGTTTGTAAGAATGAAACTGAGCTGCAAGAATATCAACATGGAGTCGTAGTTTCAGTACAACAGCTCACGCAGCAAAAACGTCCATGACCTTAAGGATTATGTTTCTACACCGCATTGTTTCCAGGTTTGGTGATATAAACTGGCCATCTTGATCCTCCAATTTATCAGCCTGTGATTTTTTTTTTGAAGCTTTCTTTTTCATTTCATTCACAGTTTTCTGTTCAAAGACAGGACCTTCACTGCAAACCAAGCATCCTTCAATCTTCCTCCTTCCTCAGTCTCCACATACGATCCATATATCTTAATGTTGTCTACATCCTAAGTTCATTCAAACAGACCAGCAAACATCCAGAGAATGAAGAACATTCAAACCGAAACTAAGGCAATGACACAAGAAACCCTGCAGAAATTATGGAGAATATGAGAGTTCATACAAAAAATTGCATTGCCAATAACAGTTGTAATCTCAAGGATGCAATTTACAAAATTACAAATTGTAAGAAATGCAATGAAGCGTATTTTTCAACAGAGTACAGTAAGAAAATGTACTTATAATGTCTAATGCTGAAATTTAATATTTAAAATGGGTCACTGTGTCTGCTGCATCCTGTACATCAGAGACCACCATCAAGGATTAGCTCTGGAGTCATCTGAAGTTGAAAGAAGAAAATTTAGACAATAACAATTTCTAAAATCTTGACTTATCGGTCAAATGTCATCTCATTTATGTGCCACAAACTAATTGGTTTAATGTTGTTTCTTTATGTACAACGAAATTAGTGTAATATAAGATCCCTACTCCTGAAGTAAAATGTTCTTTAGATTTTTTGTCTAGAAAATTCATGACCCACAACATTAAAATTAAAGATCCTGTTAGCGTTTGAATATTAGGCACCCGAGAAAACTGTGTAGATACATCAATTTAACACTTTCTGAAAGAATTAGTAGTATCGGATAGAATTTATAGATCTGATTATAGTTTGATTGTTTTATATCATCACAAAGTATAGAATTAATAATTTTGTTCCTCTTCATTGAAGCCTTTAACTTTTGATAGAAAACTGTGTAGGCACACGAATTTAAATCTTTCTGAAAGAATTAGCATAATTAGTTAGAATTTATAGGTTTTATTAACGTTTCATACAGACCATGTTTTTGCCATTTCATATAATATTAACAAATTTGTTTCTCTGCATGAGACCATGAAACCATGTTGTTTCTTTATGTACAATGAAATTAGTGTAATATAAGATCCCTACTCCTCAAGTAAAATGTTCTTTAGATTTTTTTGTCTGGGAAATTCATGGCCCAAAACATTAAAATTACAGATCTTGTTAGCGTTTGAATATTTAGGCCCCAGAGAAAACTGTACTATTAATATTTTTGTTTGTTTACATCTAACCCTGGAACTTTTGATAGAAAACTGTGTAGACACATGAATTTAACACTTTCTGAAAGAATTAGTAGTATCGGATAGGATTTATACATTTTATTATAGTTTGATTGTTTTATATCATTACGAAGTATAGAATTAATATTTTTGTTCCTCTTCACTGAACCCTTGAACTTTGATAGAAAACTGTGTAGGCACACGAATTTAATACTTTCTGAAAGAATTAGCATGATCAGTTGGAATTTATAGATTTTATTAACGTTTCATACAGACCATGTTTTTTTCATCTCAAACATACATTTTTGCCATTTCATATAATACTAACAAATTTGTTTCTCTGCATAGGACCATGAAACTTTTTATAGATATGTGTGCAGGAACATAAATTTAATACTTTTTGAAGGAATTAGAAGAATCGGTTGAATTTGTAATTTTTATTCAAGTTTTCATGTCTGAAAATCTTGCAAAATTTAAATTTTCATAATTTTGTTTCATTGTGTCGAACCTCGAAATCTGTGTAGGATACTTGTGTAGAAACATGAGTAACACTTGGAATCAGAGGCAAGGATTGTAATCACTAGGCGTAAGACAACGCCATTAAGATCTTAAATACAGAACAAACTAGAATTGTCCAAACCTTGATGCTGATAACCACAATCATCACCAGTACCATCAATTATTGTAAAGAGAGAAACATATATATATATTAAATATCACTATAACAAATATTTACATAAAAACGACTATCAATGCAATGAAAATATAAGTTGAACGAATGAATATCCACTCAACTACGAAAAGAAAAATAGATGTAATGAAATTTACAAAACAATAAATAGTAAAAACGCGCACTTTACAAAATGTGCTGCTAAAATCTATGTTACAGGGAGAGCAAAGAACTTTAATTTCTAAACTTAATGGAAAACCACAGAAAACATAACGAACTGCAAAGAACTTTAATTTCTAAACTTAATGAAAAACCACAGAAAACGTAACGAACTGGGAAAACATACCCTCACAATTAAACCAGTAAAACTAGACCAGAGTTATTTCAGGCAGCTGCAATTATTTCTTTGATTCAATCATCTTTACAAAACCTATGCTGACACAAGTTAAGGTTGGAACAGGTTTTTAACTAGCCTACCATTTATTAATATTGACTAGGAGGACGAATGTTTTAGAAGGTGAATATACTTTTAAGTATTATTCTCATGCCTCTTTTCTTCTATAAAGTGCGAAATTCCCCAGATATTTCCAGAACTGCTTCTACAAAGCCTAGATCCTTTAAAAATATATCTATAATCAAAACAGTTAAAAGTGTTCTTGGCAAAAATTTTCAATAAGAATACATATTTATTTTAAAGCAATATAATTAATTGGATTTTCATTATATTTACCAGCATCTAACATCACTACATTTATTTGATTTTAATGGTAATGATAAAGATGTACTGCATTAATAACATGGATGAAACTTCACAACTTTCCTTTGTTGTTCTCATATTGTAATGATGTTTAATTTTAAATTAATTTTTCTTTCATTTTAAAACAATTAGGAACAATTCCTGACATACACGTACTTTCCTTTATATATATATATATATATATATATATATATATATAAAGCACATACAGAAGCATCCAGTCTTTTTGTTCCTGAGTGTTGTTACTTATTTAAACTATCCATACACAGTAAAGTTTCCATTACTGCCATCACATTTACTATATTGTAATGCCATTAAAATTGTCTGTTAATTTCTATTTTAAACTCTGTAAGCAGTCATAATATCCCACCAAAACAATTACATAATTTATTACGTTTTCCTGTTAAAATTCGATAACAATGTAATTAATCTTAAGAATTTTTAATATATTAAAATAATATGTGTTAATTTTCTTCAAAGTTAGGCCTACACTCTGAAAGAGAAATGCTTATGTGTAGCTAGATACATACAGTGCTTTTTTTCTGGAGAAACAAAAAAAAAAAAAAGTGCAGGTAGTCACCATGAAGATGTTATTACTAGAACCAAGATTTTATGTAATACGAAAATGAGAAATATGTACATAAATATATAGCTAAAAATGGCAAAATATGTAGATAAATATGTAATAAATAACAAATATATAACTTAAAATCTAAGCTTTATTACATGTATTTTTGTAAAAAATTACAGATGCACATGTGATTCAACCTCATTTATTTATTGCTTGGAGATGCAATAATGAAATATTTTCCCATATTTTCTGGGGTCATCAATTGCCTTCTGTCTTAGAATGTTCTTATAAATGGAAAACAACCTTTCAACTTCACACGAAGTAACTGACACGTATTTCAGATGAGGAATGATACTCAGGGAACTTCACAAACTCACCTTCAAGTATTTTGCATACAGTGGAAAAAGTTGTGTATCCTGGGTTCTTTTTCAATATATCATTAAATTTTACTGAAACACACTCACTGATTTTCCCAGCACAACATTCAGTTTTTTGGTTGCATCTTCCACCATAGACATAGATTCATGGAGGGCCTGTCCAGAAGTCTCTAGCTCTTTAATGGTGTTCGAAACGAAATTGAAGTGACTTTTGATGTATGCTATCGATGAAGCTACCTTCGAATCTTCAAAGGCACTCATGGACTCATACACAGATGATACATTTTCAGGAGAAAATGCTTCCACCACAGACTTCACTGCTTTGAAAAGTTCGTCAAAGAAGTTCACAGCTTCTATCCACATTCCCCATCTAGTAATCACAGGCTGTGGAGGTAAAGGCACATCCAGTAACAGTTTCTTGTAGTACTGCATGCGAAAGGGAGCTCTCCAGAACTTTTTTTTTTGTTGCTGATATTAAACCATTCACTTCAGGAAATCTCTCTTATGGTCTCAGCCACCCGGTGTAGTCCATGTGCCAAACACATGAAGTGAACCATATTGGAGTACAGTTGGAACTGATTCTGACGAATGACCTTGCTGACAGTGCCAGTTGACGAGCTATTTATTGTCCTTCATGAATGAGTTGCTATCATTGTTATGAAACATACAAATGGACCACAATACAGTCCGAGTGGATAATTTGTAGCGTGCCGCAAGCAACTTTCGTTTGCAATGATTTTACAGTACGTCTCCCAGTATGTGTAATATTTGTTTAGTTTTTGGAGGGGACTCTCCAGAATCCAATAGAATACTCGGGCGTGCATGTTTACTCTTAACCCATTCCAGCTCCGACAGAGATAACAACAATCTTGCAGCATCTTGAGTTCACATTAACAAAATCCATCTGCTGAAATCGCTGGCGCCCACTATAAACAGACAGGGCACCTGCAGCTTTTAGCATATAGGATGCAGCATCTGAGTAGAGGACCAGCATCTTTTCTTCGTTAATCCCTAACTCCTTAAGTTCGTTGTTGACAAATTGAGACACTGCAGCAAGATTAGTCTGTTTAAGTGGTTTGTAGTAAATTATATAAAGCTTGGACGGAGTCTTTGGATTCAATTTACCTGTGACGAGATTTGCGATAAAATGACCCAAGGCATTGGGTCTCATCAACAGCAACCCATATGTAGGAATCACATTGTGTCAATGCAGCAGGAGTTCAAATAATTTTTCCAGAGTGTCGATTCATCCAGAATATTGAAGTTACAGTATTTGCATAGCAATGCTTGAAACTTTGGCACTCCAAGTTTATACTATGGTATGGTTGCAGCAAACTTTGCAATGCACAAATCTTTATTAAATTCACTAGTAGAAGACGAAGAAGATTCCAGCACCACTTGTGTAAGAAGAATTTGTTTTATCGACAGAGCATGTTTTTATTTCTCACATGAAGTTCAGTTTTTAAATTTGTTCTAATTGTGACTTCATGGAGCACCCAATGTGTTTATCACACACTTTGATTTTATCATCACTAGTAAAGACATCATCAACTGAAATCCAATTTTCAACTTGAATGCGACTGGTGCTTTAGCAGTAGACATGCTATAGGTCTACAACTGGCAAAACTCCGTTGTAGGAGGTTACTAAACCTTACTGCTGTGCTGGAGTTTCCCTCCATTAATCTGAACTATCGTCGCTACTGATTGACAAGTCATCTGATGCATCACTGCTATCAGTATGAGCTACTATCGGCTGACAATTAGGAAGGAGATGAATAGTATATTGTGTCACTCTTTAAGATTGACGCATGCGCAGACCAATGGAGTTTTGTAAGTTGTTCCCCTATAGCTGTATCACCTTATGTCAGAATAGCTTCTCAAGAAAACTGAAAGAACTACGGTTTTCTTTCAGAGCAACTGATTGGAGGTGTTTGTGCCAAACAGTCATACCCACTGGGTAATTTTCACTCTGTCCTTCACTGTGGTAGCAACACAATGAGTCCATGACCCATCCTTCGCACTGGTATTTCTTCCTACAAACTGTTAGCATAGCAAAGGGCTGTCCATTTTTTTTACAGAATACATTATTTTCTATATTATTATTTTTTTTTGTAGTAGCGATGAAGAAACAAGCTTTATAACAATTTTCGGATGTGTAAGTCGAGGGAAAATTGGTGAAAAAATGTGTATTCTTTCAATATACGCAATATCCTTCAAAATTTATTATGCACCAAAATATGTAGAAATACGCAACTCAAAACTTCTGAATAATGATCCCTTTGGTGTGAATCGCAGACATTTTAGCTTTTCTTAAAGATACATATATATAGGAACAGGATATGTAATTACATAAAATCCAGGCTCTAGTTATTACAGCAACTTCCACACTTTTAACATATCCTCTGATATACTCTTGCCTCTAAAGCGCTTCTTGCTTTTGGAATCAACTGCAGAATGACGACCTCTGAGCAGCCTTGAGTCTACGTATTTGCTATGGTTGAATCGAGTAAGAGGAGATCCTACTATCTTGATGAATATCAGTGCAGAAGTTGTCTGTGCAAGCAGAGATGACCTAGATGACGTTACTATAAGATTCATCTGAGAGAAATCCGTTTCAAATTCATTGGAAAATACTGAAATTGCGTCCAAAGTATGCTTTAGAGGAAGTAGTATGCCCAGAACTTTATTTTCTTGAAGATATTAATGGAAACCACAAACTTTTTCTCTTTCATTCAAGCAGAATTTGTATGCTAGCTTTCTAATTTCAGCTTCACCAAATGTCAGATGCTTCCCATGATTTTATGGCCAATACTCAGAAATCTAAAATCTTGGCACATTCAAGCAAATCAACATCCAAGCAAACACTTTTCCAACAACTTCTTTCAGACTTTTATATATATAAAAAAAGATACCAGCACCGCATACCATTGCATGCCCCCAGAAGAAAAGCACTGGATATATACATATTAAAACTGTATTATATTTAGTAACACATTCTAATATTTTACTACTAGAAAAAATGAAGGGTACACGGGAAAAACAAACAATGTCACAATGCTGTTAAGGGTGATGTCATTATCTAATTCACTGTATTAATACAAACTTTAGTGTTATTTTTATCATAAGTGGTAAAGGAGAATTAAAACCTTCATTTCAAGTAGAAACATCAATAAATTTTGCAGTAATATACTGAAATAGATCACTATCTCACCTTTAATGGAAATGTGACAGTGTTCGTTTTTCCCGTGTACCCTTCAAATATTTTAGTGCTTGTATAAAAAGATTTGGAGTAAAAGTTCTCCATAAATGCAAAATCATCGATTAAAACATTACAATTAAAAAAAAAAAACAATTTCACCAAGTGATGCATGACATGGTTCATTGAACCTTTTTATATTGAGCACATAAAGATTTTTTTGGAATACAGTAGTAATCCTCCCTTTTATCACATTTCCACAAATTAAAACAAATTATTAAAACCTATTATTTTACATATCGCAAACATACAGATAAACTTAACTGGTATATCTTATATATATATTTCTTTGAATGATCACTATGCTTTTATAGCAAAGTTCTTTACAAATGCCAGGGGACTTGAGAATAAGTGTCTCCAAGTTGGCTTTTCACAACGAATTTTTGTGAAAAACTCATCAAGCAAACTCTGTTGAGAAATTGTCATATAGCCTATAAGTCTGAAGAAATTTCCCAAATTTTTCAGATTGTGACAGAAATTAAACTTGCACAATCTCCGGCGAAATTTCGTGTGACTAGATGTGTTAGGAAAAAAAAAAAGACACACCAATGTGTCTTAACTGAAGACAAGTTAGAATAAACTGATGCTTGATTTTTAGAGGCTAGTCTCTTAGAGTTATTGCACCATTTAGCACAGAAAGTAGTAGTGTCAACAGTCCTCAGTTTTTATGGAACATACACAAAAATACAAGCGATGCATATGAGCAGGAAGATGTAATTTCCTGAGTTACATGTTAATAAAATACACAACTTTTCCTTCTTCAATAATTAAAGCATCTTACAATTTACAAGTAGATTGCAGACCATTATAAGAGACAGAAGCTGTCTTAGAAACATTGAACTGTAGCCTTTGTAAAGAAATTGCCAGTATTTTGCACATTGCCACAATATACCTACAACTATCTTTTACGAGATGGTGGATTGATACTTAAGTTGAGGACTTCATCTATACGTTGCAGTACCACAGTTGGATAGTTCATCATATCCTGCAGCAATTTAATAACATTAACACTCGTGCCTTTCATTGACCTTGTCCTCAAATCCGGGCCCATCTTTGTTTGACTAGAAGAGAGAATATCTGCTACATCCAAATAACGTTTGCCTTCACAACTCTTGACGTGTGTTTCAAATTGTCTCCTAGTCAACACTTGAGAATAGTCTAGGGGTCTTGGATACACCACTTTGTCTGATTCGTTACAGGTCGCTTGTCTATTAACTTTTGTGGATGATTCAGAACAAGCTGGCGAAGGGCCAACGATCTCAGATACAGAAGTGCCTGAGGGCATAGGAACATTGGTGCTTGATGAAACTGGAACGCAAGTGCTTGCTGACGCAGCAACAGAAGTGCTTGATGATGATACAGAAGCAGAACTGCCTGAAGATGAAGAAAGAGAAGTGCAGTTCTTGTTTGGTAGGAGCTGTGCTTCAATGACATTATCACTGGAGCACAATTGCACTAACTCAGCTGTTTCTTCTGCACGTGTTCGACATTCCTCAGATCCGGGCATGTTCTTCGAAAAAGTTACACTGTCAGCTTGTGAATAATGTTCCTCACATTCCATTGCAGGAACTGTTTGAGCATTACTACTGATTTCTAAAGCAATATCATTCATTTCCGAAGTTGCTACATTTTTAACAGTATGTAGAGTTGAACACACGACTTCCGAATCATGTGCTGTAGCATTCATACGACTACCCATGTTTTTTGAGTCATGAGATACATCACTAGCAGTACCAGGCTGAATAGTGCATTTACAAATATTGCAGCATCTCCTTGCTTCACACATAAGACCTAGGTCAACTTCGCCATTACAGGCATCAATTAATAAGTCACTTATATCATGCTTCTTGTTATTGTGACCAGGAACCATACCAAATTTACAGATTTCACTCTTTATATTAACATCATCGTCATGTGCTTTGCAGTACTCCTCAGTACACACAACCCCAAAGAGAGCCACAATCTGGTGATTCTTACACAAGTGATATTTCTCTGTGCATTCGCCTATAAAATTCTTTAGATGGTTTGTTCTGTCTTTCAAGATATCATTATCAGCCTTCTTGAATGGCGAGTTGTGTGCCCTATCACTCAATGATGCCTGCATTGTAGATTTATTGTCTGCATTATCCTCCAGTGGGGAACACTGTTTCTTTAAGCAGTGACTTTTCCCACACGAACATTTGATTACAATCTGTCCATCAGATGAAATAGGATTGTGTTTGCAAGATAATCTCTCAGAAGCATCTTCAGAGGGTTGGTCTGACTGTATTAGAGGTTTCTTTCGCGGAGGACTATCATCTTCAGTACTACAAGAAGCATCAACTTTTCTTTTCCTTATTGGAACACTTCTGGAAGGTGTACTTGCTATACATTGTTCCTGTGTGCTATGACATTCTGGACTTGACGTATTACAAGTCGAGCTTGCAATGGCTTCTGGGACCACACACTTTGACGGTGTTTTGTTTGTGTTGCTACTCAGGAGTTTGTCTTTTAAGCCAGTAAGCCACTTTGCATCAACCTGCTGAACACTAGTTAACGAACCACACGAACGACTGCGTCTCAACCCAAAATCTTCACAGCGACTCATGTTGCTTAACAAGCTGTGCTGCTGCAGCTGCTGTTGATCATCCCCTGCACAAATAAACAAAACAATGACAGTAACACTAATTGAAAGACTGCAGAACTAATGGACAGAAGAGCATAAAAATGTCTGTTTACGCACCGCTGAAGCAGATAAAAATTACTCTTTCTAAACCTCAGTATTATACCTGAGGATGGCATATTAAGATGTGTACAAGGAAAACTGTTCTGTCCAACTGCCTCTGAGCAATTGCCCAATTAGCCAGAAAGCTGCATGCCGCTGTGGACATTTCCGCCCACTTAATCTTCTATTGATAAGCATGTAAGAAAAAACAGGTTTCAAAGCAGTTTTCTTTATACAATCTGTCACTCCAATTCCCTATGTTTATGACATACACTGTAGTTCCGAAGGAGATTGTACAAATAGACGAGTCAAGTTCAGAGCATATTTTACGATCTTCACAACAAAATTGCTTTCTTTCTTCGCTGGGAACTGTTTTTTAGTGGGTTATTTTATGACGCTGTATTAACATCTCAGGTTATTTAGCATCTGAATGAAATGAGTCCAGGGTTCAGCACCGATAGTTACTTAGCATTTGCTCATATTGGGTTTTGTTAAGGGGAGAATAAAAAGAGAAACTTTGACTAAGGAAACAGTTCTCCTGTCCATATCTGTGGAGTAACGGTTTGCACATCTCACTACATCTCACCAAAAAATTAAAATTGTAAAAATTGTAATTGTAATCTTGTAAAATTTTGACTTCTTCTACATCTTAAAGTTTCATTGCTAATGCCCCTTAAGAAAACAGCTATTCTGGCTACTAGCAACAGGCATCTATAATGAACACTGATCAAAATACCCCTCATTTCTCATGAAAAACAAAAACTAAAAACACTACAGGGGACTTTATGTTGTCAGCAAACAGCTGGATACATTAAGAAGATTGAGTGATTGATTAAGAAAACAGATGACAATATCATAGTTTGGTTTCAGATTTGCTTGACTGTGGTATATATTTTAAAAGTACGAGTAAAAATTATTTTCTAGACAACACACAGTGCTCCAAAACGCAAATTTACTGGGACAAACTAATAACTTTTCAGCTACCAAAAAATTTTTATGAAACTTTACATTGTAGTTACAGGTAGCATGTTTTTGTTTACAAACTATGATTATATTATGCAAATCTAGTCTTTCAGATAAGGCTCCCTGTAAAGCAGATTTGAATAATTTCAAGGGAAAAATTGTTCCGGGGCCGGGTATCAATCCCGGGACCTCTGGTTGAATGTACCAGCGCTCTTTCCAATTGAGCTACCCGGGAACTCCACCCGACACCGTCTCAACTTTTCCCTTTATATCCACACAACTTGCATGGGCTGACGAAATGCCAGAGACCCACATCGAGTGCACACAAACTCTGTGTGACTTGGAATTGTGGTTTTCTGTTAACGTACACAGTGACGTATATATTATGCAAATCTAGTCTTTCAGGTAAGGCTCCCTGTAAAGCAGATTTGAATAATTTCAAGGGAAAAATTGTTCCGGGGCCGGGTATCGATCCCGGGACCTCTGGTAGAACGTACCAGCAACTGAGCTACCCGGGAACTCCACCTGACACCGTCTCAACTTTTCCCTTTATATCCACACAACTCGCGTGGGCTGACGAAATGCCAGAGATCCACATCGAGTGCACACAATCTCTGTGTGACTTGGAATTGTGGTTTTCTGTTAACGTACACAGTGACGTATATATTATGCAAATCTAGTCTTTCAGGTAAGGCTCCCTGTAAAGCAGATTTGAATAATTTCAAGGGAAAAATTGTTCCGGGGCCGGGTATCGATCCCGGGACCTCTTGTTGAACGTACCAGCGCTCTTTCCAACTGAGCTACCCGGGAACTCCACCCGACACCGTCTCAACTTTTCCCTTTATATCCACACAACTCGCGTGGGCTGATGAAACGCCAGAGATCCACATCGAGTGCACACAAACTTTGTGTGACTTGGAATTGTGGCTTTCTGTTAACGTACACAGTAACGTATATATTATGCAAATCTAGTCTTTCAGGTAAGGCTCCCTGTAAAGCAGATTTGAATAATTTCAAGGGAAAAATTGTTCCGGGGCCGGATTATATTTGTATACTATGAAGGCAACTACCCCTTATGGGGTATATTTAGACAAAATTAATAACTTTCCCCCCATCTAACAGATTTCCATGAAACTTTCTAAGAGTAGTTACAAGTAGTACATTTGTTTTGTATAAAAACACTGATTACGTTTGTCTAAAAGAAACAGCCCCTTAAAGAGGGATGCATTTAGACAAAATTAGTAACTTATCTCCTATCTAACAAACAGATTTTCGTGAAACTTTATATAGTAGTTACAGACTACATATTTGTTTTGTATACAGTTGTGTTAGAGGAACTATCCGTTATAGGAGGGCACATTTCGCGGGTGCTCATGTAAAGGGGGTTAAGTTGATTTGGCTAAACTGGAATAAGTACAGATTTGAACTATCCACAATCACTTTTCTCTTGTGTTAAAGGGGTTAAGTCATTCTTCCATCTATGATGCAGTTATAGTCCTCCATATTTTGTGACAAAAGGGGTTTGTTCAGTACCAAAGGAGAGAAGTTTACAAACCTTGCAATTTGACTTAACCCCCTTTACACAAGCACCCGCGATTTACACAAAATTAACAACTTTCGTGTCTAAGAAGTTTTAATTGAGGTTTCTATATTATCATTTTCTTTTCTTAATATTTCCGCAGATTTTTCCACAAATTGTAATCTTATTGGATGGCAATTTCTCGTGAAGGATGTTCTTGGATTTTACCTAAGTATCTTTTCTGTTTTGGTTACCAATCTCAATGGAGCCTCAATTGCATGACAAATCCTTTCATAATATTAATTTTATGCCATCATAATAGAAGTAATGATGTTTTAATTGTCATGGTAATATTTTGCGGCGTGGTATGATGTGGAATATTAAGGACACAATTTTCACTGTTGATAAAGACTGTTTATAATGCTAGAGTACAAAAAATAAAATTACTTCACAGTTGAACTTACTGTCAGTGGTATCTTCTATATTCCTGGGAGTAACAGTAAAAATGAAACTCACAGGACACAGCACAGGAAAGCGGTACAAACTCTTCAACTGATGTAAGGCAAGAATTTTATTCTGTCTTGTTAAGTATTCTGTTTCTGATTGAAAGTGTTAAAGAAATCACCAAATAAATAAGTTCATATTTACATCTTCCAAAATCAGAGATGATGGACATATACATTTCAATTAATGTACAAACACTTTTTTAAACATCACAATAATTTTCTTACACTTCCTACAAAAGATAGAAGAATTAAAGCCAATCTAACCTCATAAGAAATTGTTTGAGCAACAGCACGTAACCCCCCTAACAATACTGTGTATTGCTCACAATGAATCCTCTATATAAATTTAAGGTATATTTTAGAATTCAATAGTTATTGCTAAAAACTATAATTTTTGAGAACATAAGGCTCATATTATTCAGACAGTATGTTAAAAAAAAAAAAAAAAAACAGTTACCACATGTTTTGTACAAATAGATGTTTCATATCATTTTTGCATGAAAGCTTCGAAGATGTGATGCTTTGGGCAACAATTCTGTCGGTAAATTGGTCTACATAACTGGCTTCATGTAGATGAATTTTCTTTTTTCTTTTCTTCTTTTTTATTTTATTGGGTTATTTTACGACGCTGTATCAACATCTAGGTTATTTAGCATCTGAATGATATGAAGGTGATAATGCTGGTGAAATGAGTCTGGGGTCCAGCACCGAAAGCTACTCAGCATTTGCTCATATTGGGTTGAGGGAAAACCCCGGAAAAAACCTCAACCAGGTAACTTGCCCCGACTGGAATTCGAACCCGGGCCACCTGGTTTCGCAGCCAGACATGCTGACCGTTACTCCACAGGTGTGGACTGTAGGTGAATGATGATACTTCCAGAGGTGGGCAAAATACTGACATCCCAGTAATTTAAATAGAAATACAATATACTTTTAAAAAATTCACAAAGATACATCTGTATTTCAAATATTCGATAAGATACATAAAAAATATGAATATTTAGTTTCAAATCAGATAAAGATTCCCTTGCTGGTGAATGTATAAAGCCTGCAAAAGAGATATGAAATACTTCCGAAAATCCTTTCAAATTACAAAACACAAATGTATTTTATATATATATATATATATATATATATATATATATATATATATATATATACAGGATGTTTCAAAAATACGGGGCATAATTTCAGGTATGTATTTCCCACATGTAGACAATCAAAATAGTTCATTACAACATGTGTCCGGAAATGCTTTATTTTCGAGTAATGGCCTTCACAACATTGAAATTCACCGGAACCATACCTCATGTTTTAGAAGACACTCCACTGATCAATCGTCAACACATTCATTCTTGCATGATGGCGCTCCTGCACACTTCAGTCGTACGGCTTGCCGGTACTTGGATCGAAGGTTTCCTGATCAATGGATAGGTAGAGGTGGCCCAATTGCTTGGCCTCCACGCTCACCTGATCTGAACCCTCTCGATTTCTACTTGTGGGGCCATTTAAAATCATTGGCTTATTCGTCTCCGGTGCCTGATTTGGAATCCCTTCGGAATCGAATTGTGGCATGTTCTGAGGACATACGCAATACTCCTGGAGTTTGGGATCGTGTTCACAGGTCAATGAGACATCGATGTGAGGCCTGTATTCAAGCAGGAGGTGGAAATTTTGAACATCTTCTGTAATGACAACGACCTGCGGAAAGAAAATCGTTCCAGTGAATTTCAATATTGTGAAGGCCATAACTCGGAAATGAAGCATTTCTGGACACATGTTGTAATGAACTATTTTGATTGTCTACATGTGGGAAATACATACCTGAAATTATGCCCCGTATTTTTGAAACACCCTGTATATTTCAAATACTGTCCAGCACTGTATACTTTCTAGATTACAGCAACTGCCTATGGACTGGAAAGTCCTGGGTGCAATCCCAGAATGTGATGGGATTTCCTTATTGCTTAAACTTCCAGACTCCTATCAAGTTGAGTACTGGATCTTTCTTGGTGGTAAAAGCTGATTGGACTGTAATGTCAACTATACCACATCATTCTAGTGCTGAAGTCAAGAAAACAGAGTTCTACCTCCATGCTTCCCGCCCCCCCCCCCCACCGAAGTGCCTTCATGACGTGTAAAGGAGATACCATGATCTTTACTTCCTAGATAAATTGACTTCAAAAATCTGCGTAAAGATTAATTTTTTGATCCTACATTAACTGTTATGTCCTGGGAAGAAAAGATCTATGAAGTTGGACCGACACGTAATAATAATAATCTGAGGCAGGACAGCCCATGAAGGACCATGACCAACCACCAGCTGCTGGTCTCACGTCCACATGCCTAAGCAGAGGTGGACGATCATCCAACCAAAATGAAGGTATTGTGTGGTTAGCATGATGATCCTCCCAGCCATTATAGCTGGCTTTCATAACTGGATTTCGCTACCGATCGTAGCTCCTCAAGTGCATCACGATGCTGAGTGGGCATCGGTCCCATACACTGGCTGAAATTTCATGAGAAAATTTCTTCCCTCATGAGGACTCGAACCAGCGCGTATTCTGTAACACGAGTCCTAGGCAGAGGACAGACAGGTACAAGTGACAAAAATACTGTTCTTCCAAAATCAGAGATGATGGACATACACAGTTCAATTAATGTACTAACACTTTTTTAAACATCACAATAATTTTCTTACACTTCCTACGGAAATGTAAAAATTGAAGGATACTAGAACAGATTGTAAGATATTTTGTGGTTATAACTCTTGATGTTGTATCATTGGATTCAAGGCAGGTCTTCACTGCTTCCAACAAATCATATGTCCATACTTCTCGCCTCAATGTCAGTCTGAAACGAGAAGGAAATCTTTCAAAAACTAATTCCTAGGGACATTACTACATGGTAAATAAAAATGCAAGATTTTGACATAAAAAATTATTCATTTTGTCATAAAATGTTGTAAAGAGAAATTTATTTCAGTGTTACTTCGTGTTAAGTAAGTGCTAAGTACTGTTATTGCAAGTTATCTTGAACTTTCTGAGCAGGGACAGAGGGGCAGAGGGAAGAAAGTGCGTAACGTGGGTGGAGCCAACTGAGTTGTTTGCGCATGCTCCGAATCATAATCTCTTGTCAAGAAATATAGGACTATTTCCTTCACTGCGTACCAGTATTGTTAACATGGAGCAGCAACCACAGGGTAGTAAGTATGGTGAAATCGCACCACCGCAGAGAAAAAGTAATGCAGCGGAGAAAGAGAAAGTGTTGCGAGGAGGAAAAATTAAACAAAAATGTTTGCTGGAACTTCTTGATATGGAATATAAGAGAGCTGCTTAATACTCTGGCAAAGGTATTAGTTCGGTGAAGAGAATTAAGAAAAATATTGAATTACAACCGAATGGACCTCACACTACTCTGGGAAAGAATAGGTATGTAATGTTTAGAAATTATTGTTGTAATAGTTATGTACAATAGTGTGTGTACTGTGAGCGACAATGAATTACTGTTTTAAGTTATTATTTTGTTATAGTTCTGCAAAACATACTATTTCATTCCAGAATTAGGACTTGTGTAAAGTTGAAGTGGACGACTTCGATCAACATTCGGGATACAATCGAAGAATTCTATCTTGTTCAGAAAGTAGTACCTACATTTAAGAAGATAATTCCGAATGGATGATGTCATTGACGAAATAATAATTAATTTTGGATCAAGCGATGAAGGCGATGACAATGATGGCAGCAATGATAGGGATATGAATTGTGTATAATTGTAAATTAATGTAAATTCAAATAATTAGCCTGTAAAATATTGTTATAAAAATTTGTACATATCAGCTGTAGGTGTAAGTCATGTAGGCCTATATAGTGTATAGAAATAGCTGTAGTAACTCCGCCATTGCCGGTCCCCAGCTCGGATGAGAGAGGAGGAATGTACACACGATTATATTTAAATACTTACTCATTACAGGTTAATTAAAACCTGCTACGAAACTATGTTCTCTCTCAAAAGCAGAGTGTCGTGAGATGTTGTCTGTATTGAACCAAGTTCTTTTACAATAGAGAGCCGTAAAGTGTAAGAACCAACGTTTTCTGAAAAGAGTCACGTTACCCGAGGGAGGGGCATCCTTGCCGTGTCGTTACGTTGATGAGTACATGCCGTACCGAGCAGTTCGAAAGACAGACTTAGGGGATGTAAGGTTCAAGATAACTTGCAATAACAGTACAATAGATGATGATGATAATAATGATGCATTAAAACAGAATGACTGTACCAGTAAGAGTCAAGTAAAGAACTGTTTGAGCTATAGGTCATAAATTAACAATGAACTGGTATACTATATATAAGCACATGACATATCTCGTAAATATTGTTGCTGTTACTTATACATCTGTATGTGAGTAATGCCAACTTTGTATTAGCTGTCTAATAGTTATGCATGTATTGTGCAAGCATGCATTTCTAATCCATGTCAAAGCACAACTGAATAACATTATTTTTTTTAATATATCGTAAAAACTCCCCCCCTCCCTCAAGGAACAAAATAAATTCTTTCAAGTAGGCTATGCATATATAAGGACTCGAGTTTATCGGATATGACGTAAGCATTTCTATGGTAGCCAAAGTCGAATTTCCGTTCCACAATATCCCTTCATTTTTTTATTAGGGTTGGTCGAATACATATGTTACACGTCAAAAAATAGCTTTTTTTGGTATGTCGAACTTGTGAATATTTCTTTAAAGCAGTGTGTAATACTAGAATAATGCTTCTTTCACTGATGCATCTGTGCAGCAGGCCCATTTGCAGTAAGCAAACAGGTAATGAAACATGGTGTCAGGCCCAATGAAGAGGTTAAGAAAACAAAAAGCCAAGTTTTAAGCCTACACACAACTGTAATATATTACTGTAACAAATAATGAGATTTAAATTCCATTCAGCACGTATAAAATACAAAGAATAGTAACTTAGAGTTGGAAAACAAATCTAGATTGTGTGCACTCAGAAATATATAATGTATATACCGGGAGACCAGAGAAAAATGATGAATTTCTAAAATATTTACTTTTAATTTGTATGCTTGCAATTGTCTTTGTATATTCTCTGTTTCTTTTGCTTTTCATCATTATAAGGTTAATGACATTTGTCAATTACCTCTGCATTAAATAAATATATAATGAATACAATAATGTACATAAAATCCTTAATGATGGGGGCCATGTTTGCAGTATAACGGTGTTTTACTATACAATTTTATAAGAAAAAATAATTTCGGTACATCTAATCGTACACAGCATGATCGCCATAGTGCTTATACAAACACAGACTGGCAGACTTTGGCCAATCAGAATTTCACCAAAGATTTCAGCTTGCAGTATACAAGAGGCACTCAATTTTTATTTCTTAAGATATTTTGGAGGAAAGAATTGCATCTTATAGACTGCAAATGCGATTGTTTGTTAAAATATAGCATATCCCCTATTACTAGCATTACTAGTCACATTAAAATATGGAATATCCCCTATTACTAGTCACGTTAAAATATGGAATACCCCTATTACTAGTCACGATAAAATGCGGAATACCCCTATTATTAGTATTCCTAGTCACGGTAAAATATGGAATACCCCCCTATTACTAGCATTACTAGTCATATTAAAATATGGAATACCCCCTATTACTAGCATTAATAGTTACAATAAAATATGGAATACCCCTAATTACATTACTAGCCACCTTAAAATATGGAATACCCATTATTAGCATTACTACAGTCATATTAAAATATGGAATACCACTATTACTAACATTACTAGTCACGTTAAAATATGAAATACCCTCTATTACTAGCATTACTAGTCACATTAAAATATGGAATATCCCCTATTACTAGTCACGTTAAAATATGGAATACCCCTATTACTAGTCACGATAAAATGCGGAATACCCCTATTATTAGTATTCCTAGTCACGGTAAAATATGGAATACCCCCCTATTACTAGCATTACTAGTCATATTAAAATATGGAATACCCCCTATTACTAGCATTAATAGTTACAATAAAATATGGAATACCCCTAATTACATTACTAGTCACCTTAAAATATGGAATACCCATTATTAGCATTACTACAGTCATATTAAAATATGGAATACCACTATTACTAACATTACTAGTCACGTTAAAATATGAAATACCCTCTATTACTAGCATTACTAGTCACATTAAAATATGAAATACCCCCTATTACTAGCATTACTAGTCACGTTAAAATATGGAATACCCCTATTACTAGTCACGATAAAATACGGAATACCCCTATTATTAGTATTCCTAGTCACGGTAAAATATGGAATACCCCCTTATTACTAGCATTAATAGTTACATTAAAATATGGAATACTCCTAATTACATTACTAGTCACCTTAAAATATGGAATACCCATTATTAGCATTACTACAGTCATATTAAAATATGGAATACCACTATTACTAACATTACTAGTCACGTTAAAAATGGAATACCCTCTATTACTAGCATTACTAGTCACATTAAAATATGGAATACCCCCTATTACTAGCATTACTAGTCACATTAAAATATGGAATACCCCTTATTACTAACATTACTACAGTCACGTTAAAATATGGAATAACCCCTATTATTAGCATTCCTAAAGTCACGATAAAACATGGAATACCCTCTATTACTAGCATTATTACAGTCACTTACTCTTCTATATCCAGATCGAATATGAGCTTATAAACATTCTCTTGATAATATAGCCAGTAGGAGCCAGATTCAATCAGCATTGTGTGTACTGAAACCTCAATCCCTGTGTTGAACTGACTTCTGAAAGAGCAATAATCTTTGAATGCTCTGATAAATAAGTTCCAAACAAGCCAACCGAGGTCTGGTATACTGCAACAGAACAAAACACAGATAAAAGGATGAATTCATAAAATATTAATATTAATACATAAAATACTATTAGAATAATAAAATTCCAAGCCTCCCCCCTACTTATATATTTCAAGATATTTCATTAAAATTTTAGTTTTAAAGAAACTGGAGAAATGAATATATTAGTTTAACTTTCGTAATACATAATACATAGACATTTTAAGACGATTGCTTTTTCTTCCTTAAAGTTTTACTGTTTAAAAAGTTGTATCCTTATAACAACATAATTAAACAATACAAAAATTTAGCAATTCTTGTAGTTTCACATAACAACATTACCAGTTAACAAGAGCAGTATTAAACATAGAAAAAATGTTTGTCTACTAGTAATGGATGGCCCATAAGTCAGATGTTGTTGTTTTCTAATGGCAGAAATTTGACAATAAAGTCATTTGACCTCTTGCACTCCAATATTTTTCAAAGTTATTGTCATGGTTAGCCACTGACGCACAGATTTTGAGGTGTTCCGAATCCATTTCTTGGTTTGAGTTGCACAATGGACAGTTAGGAGACTGATATATTCCAATTCTATGCAGATGCTTGGCCAAACAGTCATGGCCTGTTGCCAATCTAAATGCAGCTACAGACGATTTGCGTGGTAAATCGGGAATCAACTATGTCAGATGTTAATAATGCAGTATTATTGTAAGCAGATGTTCAAATTGCCCTGCTTCCTTTTCAATGTAAAGATGAATCAATTTAATATAGAGACAGGGTAAGAAATAGCAAACAAGTTCATGCCAAATATACCAATCGTGCCACAAATGTTCTGCAAGAGAAGGTTTTCGAATCAAACTGAGTATGTTCCTTTAAATATTCCGTATTACGAATTTTCACTTTTACTTTCATCATCCACCTGCATAGAATTGGAATATATCAGTCCCCTAACTGCCCATTGTGCAACTCAAACCAAGAAATGGATTCGGAACACCTCAAAATCTGTGCTTCAGTGGCTAGCCATGATAATATCTTTGAAAAGTATTGGAGTGCAAGAGATCAAATGACTTTATTGTCTAACCCCTGGCATTAGAAAAAAACAACAACAACTTTTATCATCCCCACACTGTAAAGTCTATCGGGGTAAGAAATGGTAAACAAATTCATGCCAATAGTACCACATCTGCCAATTCATTCATCAAAAATTTCATTCAAAAATTTTCTCAGTCAGTCCATAGTGAGCACGTATCTTGTTTCCATATTAACTTCTCCAGATGTTCAAAGAATGGACTGTTTTTCAATTCTAGCAAAGCTTCAGGAAGCATTTTGAGATAATTTTCACAGTTAACAGTCCAGCTAAAAAAAAATAGGTCGGATAAGTCCAAAGGCAAAAATTACCACTAAAAGCAGCCACACAAGGAGCATATTTAATTCTGTCTTCATCACCAAATGTGGGTTCACAGAATCCCAGTACACACAGTTGTACCTGTTCACTCTTCCATTAACTTAAAAGAGCTTTTTTCAGTCCATATTATGTGCCACTTGCAGAATTCTGTACCCTTATCAGGATGATTACCTCTGATTGAGATTCTGGATGATACGTACGGGCTATTCCATATGAAATCGATCAGTAAAAAACCTCACATTTTCTTTATACTCTAATTTTTTCCCTACTTATACAAGGTGCTGAGGGGAGTGCATTTTCAAAAATATACTATCGAAAGTCACACGGTTTTCGTATTATTGAGCGACAAATTTAGCGTATTTTATAAAAACAAGCCTCTTTCAGCGCTCAGAACTCTGGAACCATTTACTGCAGAACATTGAACGAGAGCTTATTTTGAAGCTGACATTTGGTAGGTTATGTATTAGTAGTATTTAGTAGTATTTATTTATTTAACCTGGTAGAGATAAGGCCGTCAGGCCTTCTCTGCCCCTCTACCAGGAGATTCCAACTACAATATCAACAATAAATTTACAATTAGTATTAAATTTACAATTACAATTACAAATAATATTACAGTTAGTATTAAATTTACAATTACAATAAAATCAAAATACGAAAAGATTACCTGAATAATTAAAGCTAGATAATTTATCATAGAGAAACAAAGAATATTTTATATTTACTGAATTACAAATTAAATCTAGAATAACAAAATTGTATAGTGATGAAATTACTGAATATTGAAATATTTTGTCATAGATTAAAGAAACTATTTACAAGTAATCAATTACTGACCAAGTGCCTAGTAAGTTTTCGTTTGAATTCAATTTTATTTCGACAGTCCCTGATGCTAGCAGGTAGCGAATGTTAAGAAGTAATCCTTACTTTTTATTGTACACAGAGAGACAGATAATCTGATTTTACTTGCTTTTAGGCTTTTTGGCCATTTGTAAAAATGTAAAAAAAATTGAGAAAAAACTTTGCATTATTAAGAGGGATTCGGCATTGTTTGCTTAGTGGCTCGGCAATAAGTTTCGAGGGTATTAAATAAATTATTTTCACACACCTAGACTTGAATGGCGCAGTAACGCACCAAGACCGCATGAACTGGCAGAGAGCTGAAGATTAGCGAGCATTGGGCGTCATTTTACTCCTGTGTTTATGAAAACTTGTGATAAAGCTAGCCCAGCCATGACTGCTAGACGACACATCACGCGTTTGTCTCCTGGCCTTGCTTGTCTCGACTACCTCCCGTCTCACAGTCAGCTGGTTAGTTCACGCGTGTACTATTTATTTCTTTATTTGATATTTTCAATACTTTCTTATCAACGTACCACCAGTAAAAAATGTGTGTTTATTTGTATTTTCAATGCGGAATCTAACCATATATTTTAAAAATATTTTTTCGTGGCCAAAGGCTTCTTAATGAAGAAAAATCTAAATTTCTCCATTTCCATAAAAAGTAATAAAAACTGTTTACGTGTCAATATAAACTTTAACTTCTCAGCATCAAAATAAACCATGATTTTGATCATTGGGTGAAAGGGTTTCGGAGCCACAACAGTTTAAAGTTGCTAATTTTATGAAAATACGATAAATTTAAGTATTTTTAATTTAAACACTATTAAGTTCTGATGCCTCAGACTTTGCACAAAGCATTATATCACAGTTGTCTACGGACAGAAAAAGTTTCATTGTATTTAAAAATTGCAAGGTCAATTTTCTCTATATTTCGGTCGATTTGAAATGGAATAGCCCGTACAGTGGGAGACATAATAGTTGAACGGCTCAAGTATTTTCTAAGTCAGAAGCTTTTGTTCATATGATGACGAGATATTCACTGCGCTTTTCTGTTTAAATATTACATATCTATGCTGAGGATGAATTAAAACTGCAGCCTCTTATGAACCGTGCTACAAATCTTGAAACATTTTCGCCCGCTCAAAAATTATGTCCCCCACTGTACATCTATTATCACTTTACAAATTTCAGAGGAAGAACAATTTGTTTGTATACATCTTAAGTCTGATTAGTGTAATATGTTACTAGTCAGTGATGTATACCATGGAGGAGGAAGGGTGTCCAACCTATCTTATCTCCTAGCTTAGTTGCCTCATGAGTGATGCCTTCCTTATTTATTTATTATTTATTTAACCTGGTAAAGATAAGGCCATCAGGCCTTCTCTTCCCCTCTATCAGGGGATTACAACTACAATATTAAGAATACAATTACAATCATAATTACAATTAATATTAAAAGATTAACTGATTAATAAAAGCTAGACAGTTTATTGTAAAAGTTAAGAAGAGAGAAGCATTTCTTTTATTGATTAAGTAAAAATTAAACCTACTCTACGCAGTAAGAAAATGCTTAATAAGCTTGCTTTTGAACGCTACAGTCTCTGATGTCACTGGGTAGGGTATTCCACAAGCATGAGAGCAAGATTGTGTATGATTGGAAAAGGAGAACAAGAGAATGAAAATTTATACGTTCATTAAGCCGTAGTCAGTTTAGAATTTGGAAGGATGGGGTAATGCGGTCAGCGCAACGGACATCGCAGACGAAGCGAACACAAGAATTATGAACACGTTGTAATTTTTGCGACTGGTTGACATTGTGCATTATTTGTGTCACTTATGACGTTCAAACCTGTCTTCAGAGAGTTCACTAAACAAAACATCAGGATGATCTTCCTTTAGGTCTAAATAAACTCAATTTTAACTTTTTCTGCATCCTTTGTAGGCTTGATTTACGTATGTCACACTCACAGGATGTTTTTCATGTTGATTTCGTAAATGAAACAATATCAAGACTTTCTTGTGCAGTAACAGATATATATATATATATATATATATATATATATATATATATATATATATATATATATATATATAAAAGCCTATCTGAACGAGAAACTGCTCTAGGCAAGTTGCTACAAAGCTATTCAATGCAGAAACGAATAACTGTCATTGTTGACTTATGGGCCACCTCTTAATATTATTACCTGGAAGAGAGGAATCAGTTTCTTTGTCGTGGTTGCACAATATGGTTGTTCTACCAACACTGCTAGGTAATACACCACCCGATGCTGAAAAAATATAAAACAGTCAACAAAATTTAGACCTACATACATTAGAAAGTTGTAATATTATATTTGTGGTACATAACGAGATTCTAAATGCATTTCTTTCTTTACAGATTTAAACATTTGTAGGACTTTTCCTTCTGTGGAAATTCATCCAGGGACAATAAGGGAGCTTCCTAAGTAGAGCCCGATTGTGACATAGGTAGCACAATAAGCCTAAGGCTGCAGTGCATCCGGAGCAATGACAGGCCTAAATGTTGGTGGGGGAAAAAAATAAAAGAGCCCGATCGCAAACTCGTGCACCAACCTGTGGAGCTTCTTCCGAGGCTTCTGCTGTTAACGGAGTTGGGGGGAGGGTTCTGTGTGTGCGGCAGTTTCCAAGTGACTGCTTACTCATCGAGCGTACTGTTCAAACACACCTCCAGCAAGACTCTTGGCGAGTCCATGTAAGTGGATGCCAATTCGTCTTTCGCAGAGGTGTCACGAGTTTGCAATCGAGCTCTACTGACTATTAATCCTTGAAGAAAGAGTATCTCTCCTTTACCTGTGCACACAACTAGCCAGAGGGGGAAAAGAACTTAAGAATAAAACTGCAATGAAATGTAGAACTACGGTGTTGGATAAAAAAGCAAATAGAAGAAAGACTGTTTTAAATTGATCTTGTAAACCAAAAATAACAAACACCTCTTAAAACTTTAGAAAAAATAAATAAAAAATAATTATAATCAAGCACTAGAAGGATTATTCTTCACAGAAAAGAAAATGGACGAGGAAAAGTGTTTTTTTTTTAAATTAAGTCCAACAAAATTTCGCAATCACCTAGCAGCACTGTGTGTAGTTTCACACATAGCAGCAATTAAATTACTGAAATAATAAACTGAATAAAACATACTGAAAGTGTACTTCTTACAAAATATGTTCATCTAAGAATATATTGTTACACATCAGTCACTCATACAATACTTTTCTGAAGAATGGATTTCTGTAACAATCAAGGTGATTAGAAGCAAAGGGGTGTAAGTGAAAGTTCTAAAAAAGAAATGATTTACTGAATAATTTCGAGGGAAAAATTGTTCCGGAGCCCGGTATCGAACCCGGGACCTTTGGTTTAACGTACCAACGCTCTACCACTGAGCTACTCGGAAACTCTAACCGACACCGATCCAATTTTTCCCTCTATATCCACAGACCTCAAAGTGGGCTGACAACCGTCAAGCAACCAACTTCGAGTGCACACTAACTCCGTGTGACTTAAATTGTGGTTTTCTGTTAACGAACAGTGACGTGTATTATGCAAATCATTGTCGGTTAGAGTTCCCGAGTAGCTCAGTGGTAGAGCGTTGGTACGTTAAACCAAAGGTCCCGGGTTCGATACCCGGCTCCGGAACAATTTTTCCCTCGAAATTATTCAAATCAACTTTACAGGTAGTTACACCTGAAAATCTTGATTTGCAAATGATTTACTGTTCTCCAACCAGGAGATTAACCGTGAAAGAAATGTGCTTACTATTGCGTCATCTATTGGAGCGAAGTAGATAGATAATATTACTGTTATAACGTCAGTTTAAAAAACATGCGCTCTCCTGCATATGTTATTTCCAGTATGGAGGGATTAAAAGACCAGGAAATTAACTGTGATCTAATTTTGTAACTAGGGTAGTATAAATATGTGTATCAGTGTTATCGTTTATGCTTTGAGAGTTAGCCAATGGAGATGCGTGTACCCATTTGTGTGACCTTATGACATCAACATTCATTCACAGCATTACCCCACTACCTCTCATTCCCCTGAGACTTTCTCCTGGTTGGAGTACAGTACGTGCATCCAGAGTAAATTAAAGTATTTAAATTTCAGTGGTAAAGGGCTATATCTTTTAACCACAACACACATTAACATTTAAAATTAAAACTTCACGGAATTTACGAAAACTTAGTAACTTTTAATCACGTTTTCTCAAAAATAATTTAAGTTCACTTATACCCCTTTGGTTCTGACCACTTCAATTGTTTCTTCTGAAGCGTAAGTCATGAAATACAACACACCCTCAATGAAAAATGATTTCACAATAAGCATCAATTTTACTGTCTTTATATGCAACTTGTTTTTCTCATCAGTTCACAGAGAGTTCATGCAAGAGAACAATTTTTAAATATCTGCATGTATACCGGGAATACATATTTAATGAATTCTACACCTTTTTTTTAAATATGAAAGCTTTTCATCAAGACTTTTCAATAGATCCACCAAGACTTTAACTAAATGTTTTGATTCTCTAACTTCTTTGGAATTCAGAATATTTTTCACAATAAATTATAACCTCCTCAAACAAGTGAGATCCAACAATGTTGCTTCATTTTAAGAACGTTGTATACATTCAGTGTCACC
Source organism: Periplaneta americana (assembly GCF_040183065.1). Lineage (NCBI taxonomy): Eukaryota > Metazoa > Arthropoda > Insecta > Blattodea > Blattidae > Periplaneta > Periplaneta americana. Next base: position 19,528,220 of record NC_091124.1, read on the forward strand.
TTCAACGTCACTAACAGTGATGGGAATTTATATTTATAATAAAATAATTGTTGATATTTCCAGTTTTGTTTCTTTCAGTATTAATTTTTAAATGCGGGACAATTCGTGTCCTGAACACTTCTTTCAAGACAATGGAACACACAAGCAAATAAAGGGACATTTCCGTATGTTACATATGGGAACCCTAAAAATGAGAAGACAGTTCAGAAGGAAAAGAGGCATCTAATGGACAAATTTTTCATCTTACCTCTACATTTTCTGTTTCCTCACATATAGCTCCCATCCCTGCTAGATTACCTCGCCCTATAACACCCTTCTTCCCATGTGGCCCATTAATCAATTCAGGGCAAAGCTTATGGTGGTTCACTTTCACTAAAGCTTTATCCATATTTTATATCCTCCTTTAATTACTTCATTATTTTAATATTATTTTATCATTTCGAAGAAATAATGATGATGATAATAATAATAATAATAATAATAATAATAATAATAATAATAATAATAATAATAATAATGCGTCCTTTGTAACAATATTATGTCTTACATCCGTCTCAACGTTTTTAAAGGTTTGACAACAATGCATTTTAGTTACCTTATGATATTCATGTTTTATCAAGTCTCAAATCCTATTTCCCTGTGAATTGCATTGTATAAACTTGGTTGTACATCATATGTAAATATATCCCCTTTACATGCCATGATGGGCTTTGGAGGCATGAAAGTAGGTCTCTATGCTTTCTTGACCTCGGCATTAGAATGAGATAGGCTAGTGTGATTGACACTATGCTCTGATTGCCTTTTAACTCCAGGAAAGACTGGTACCCAATTTTACAGTAGACTGAGTAAACCTTAAGACCATTCTGGAAGTTTTCGCAACGACAAAAATCCAGCCACCACCTGGAGTTGAATCCGGGACTTTCCAGTCTGTAGAGAATTGCTCTACACCCGAGCTATCCACTCGATTTTAATCGTTCCTGTATTCCATAAAACACCTAAATTGTTTCTTGACTAATTAATTCCTTTTCATCACAGGCTATTCAGCAGGAAATTTTTAACAGTGATCTAATACTTCTTACATTTACATTTATCTTTACGATAAGATAAAAATAAAAGGTAGGCTTTTCAGTAGATTACGAGAAACCACAAAATTCTAATACTATTCTTCTAAGCAAGTCCACTATGTCCCATTTACTGGGTATTTAGTATCTTTGGTTAATCTTCGACCCCCCTATGCACAACAGAAGGAAAAAAAAAAAACCTTTCATAATTGAAAGTAACCTCAACATTGTATCATACCACTCTAAAGACATCATGTGACCACAGCGAAAGCTATAAAACCACCCAACTCACCCCCAAATTCCTTAGTTTCTTATACATTCAACTGAAGATATTCTCTTTTTCACATGAATCATCACATAACCCAGTGGTATCACAATTATGTTGCATTACATGGGAAAGCATTTCTTTTTTTTTTTTGGTCCGGGATAAATCTACCAATCTATCAAAAAGCGTACAATATGTATGGCATACCAAGAGCCTGAACAAACCAAACTGAACCTATCACTGATGCTCGATCTTAAGAAAACTCATTTGATTTCTTTTCCAGATAAATGTATAAGTCTATTTGTATAGGGTAATTCCATAATTATGTCAACCTAATTGCCATTTTCTCAAAGTGGTTCTAGACAATTCTTGAATGCTATACCAGAGACTTTAATGTCTATATTTTATGAAATCAAAGATAATTGGCCGTATTTTTGCATAAATCATATGCTGGCAGCACTGTGAACTGAAGATGTTTGGAAGTGAAGACATATGACAAGGATGATACACTTCATGTAAAATTCCTTCGGCATGAGAGGAAGTCCAAGAAATTCTTTTCGCCTGCTATTGGTGATGAGGCTGATATTGACAAAGACCAGGTTATAAAAATTCTACCAGAGCCACAATTTGATAATAGGCTTAAACTAAATTTTCAACATATCTAGTTTGATAATGATGTTCTTTAATTTGCAAATGCATGTAATTTTGTAAATCATATTTGGAATATGTAGTGTCTGTCACAGTTTGTATGTCGTGTCTGTCACGAGAATAGGGCTTAATATATACTTCATAAATGTTTCAAATGAAAAACTATCTGTAGCATATTAAGGAAGGATATTCTACCTTTCTATGATTATAGTACTAACAAAAGAAGTTGCTAATATTGGAAGATATAGTACATTGTCGGACTTCCCTTTAATTTGTGTTCCTTTTTCTGTCGTGTCTGTCACAACATTACTTGTACTTAGATATCTGTAATAAATAGAGATTGATACTTGCTCCTTACATGAAAGTGTAGCTCTGTACATGCACTTTGTATCTGATATAGTTTAAAAGTCTGCTAATGTTATGTTGAAGTAGAAATAAATCTTTATATTTTTGTAGAGAGTCATTTGTCGTGTCTGTCACAAATGGAATTACCCTATAGTTGTATAATCTCAGTTTTATTTCATCATGAAATAACGCAACATAAACCACATGTATGGTGCCCATCAAGATCAAAGATTCGGTGATTCTTCTTTAGGAAGTGCTAGACGCAGTGTTTTACCTATTTCATATAGCTATTTTGTGTCCTGATTTGTCAGAGTCCAAATTATTGCAACTGCGCAACATATATCCGCAAGTAACCTATTTCAGATAACAGACAAAACAAGTTGGACATACCAGGTTTATAGCTTCGTTGATAATGACGTCAGTAATGAAGTACCATGGTATAAACTGAGATGTCTGGTGTCCTGACTGATATGTTGCTGTAAGCTGGAGTCCTACAGGAGCTATAAGAAGTACAGATTCTGCAAGAAAAATAGGTCACATCACACGAAATAAATTGCACAACTCAAGTAGTAGGCTATATAAAAAATGAACTAGGCTCAATTCCTCTATCTGTGTGTAAATATCTGATATGTCTATTCACTAATTCTCATGTTTTTTATGAAATTATAAGTACGATAATATTATTAACCTTCATTCAGGATATTTTCTTAATAAATGCAAATACCAGTGGTAATTCTCATACTCTGAATTTAGGTTTTTGTTTCATAAATTTTAAGTATGAATGACAGTAGGGCCTACATGGCATTCTCAATTTTAACATTAAAAGCTAAGCTTCTGATTCGAATGTTCGTAAATATCCAATTTATGTACACCAGTGGATGTTACACACCTTAGTTTGTTCAGAATCAATTGCAGTGTAAACATTTTAATTCATCACACTCAATAAAGAATACAAACAGCGATTAATGTCTCAACTAGGTACTACATACGTTTTAGAGCAGACAGTAAAAAAATTGTGGCAAATAATAGGCCTACTGACTTATGAAACCCTAATGTTTGATCTCCATCACAATCGAAGATTTCTCTATTGAAATTATAAGAGAAAATTAAAATATAAATTACTAGATTTTATATAAAATTGCTTTTATTATTATTTATCTTGTACTTTTAATTTAGTAAATAAATAATAATTAGTGTAGACAGGCTATACAAATAAAGTAAGGCTGAAAACTAATTTCGGTACAGCAAGGGACCGTCAGTCTTTTACAAGTTATGTGACGAGGTTAGTGGGTTAGTTGTGGGGATATATAAGTGACGTGAGGCCGAGGATCTTAAATCATTGAAATATTTCACATATTCCTCGGCCTCACGTCACTTAGATATCCTCTCTACTAACCCACTAATCTTGTCACATACCTTGTAAAAGACCGACGGTCCCTTGCTAATTACCCTAATTTCATTCCAAAACATTACTAGGCATAATTCTTTAGAGCATGCATTTTTTTTATTTTACTGAAAACAGTTATTTCTAGGAGAAAAAAGGTGAATCTAGCGCTGAGATAGTTCCAGTGATTTTTTTCTTTTTTGGAGATGCAGTTGATCATATATGCAAAGCATAATAAAAGCCTAAACTAACCAAACCTAACCTGTCACAGATTCATATATGAAAGGTGTATAAGCGGAGTACGAAGGCAACTACCTCAGCACTAGTTGAAAAATCAATATTACTATAAAATAGATAGTGTACATGAGCAAACTAACCACTTTTCACAGTCCAGAGCAGCTTGACAAAAAACCGTACAATTATACAAATGAGAAAAATTACTGCATAAAAATTGGGGTGATAAATGTCCAATACTGCCAGCACTGCAAGAATTACAATGCCACTAAAAAAGAGCTCTTTTACAGTGAAGCATTTCGATACATTTTTAACAGTAAATTCAAAACACAGGTTCGATGTGTCATGATGAATTATATCCAATAACAAATTCTTGCCGTCAACACTCTCCTGAGAGGATGTCAACTTGGTAACACGTCCTTGAGTTTCAGACATAAATGTGGTAAATTTTCACTATAAAAGCCACAATTACTTTTAATTTAACACTCGAAGTTATCTTCCAGGCTACAAAGCCGCCAAATCCAGTTGTCTCACTCGCTCCACGTTCGTCTTTTACAACCAACATAACAAAATAAAATATGCAGTGCATACATACACCTTATTATATCACATTTTTCACGTTTATTGAATATTAGGAAAGGAAATATACTTAATCGTTCGTATAGGAGATCTAATGAAATAAAATATTATCGCTGTTTTCGTGAGAATCTTATCACTCTTACCAACAAGCGTATTGGCAACCCTGATTACAGGATTCATTTGAAAATACGTAATGATACAGAACCGCCCAATTTGACTAAGTAGTGACGGTAATGCAGTTCAAAGTCTACCGTGATAATTACATGAATGACACGGACAAAAATTTACTTTTGTTTTTCTTTCTGATAACTATAATATTTGGTGTAGTTGTAATACAGTGTTGTGGCAAGTTTTATGGACAGAAATATATTTAAAAAAAATGGAGTCCTGAACAGGTCGGCAATGCTTAGTTACCCGAAATAACTTGGACTCCACTGATTCATTCATCATTCATCGTCCTATTGTTAACAGAATGGTTCCACTTGAAAATAGTAGATTATTCACATAAATGCTTCGTAGGAACGAGGAATTTTGAAGCGTGAAATTACATTGTTCGCATAGAAAGTGTAAACGAATTTGTTACGGAAAATTTTCGAATTTAGTTAGGGAATGTTATGCTATTGAATCAATTTTAGACAAAGATATTTCGAAAAAGATGTGTTCTGTCTGAATAGAAACTTAACCATATTGACATCGATACCAAATAAGGAACATTGTTGAAATTTTATCTCTGATTTAGGTTTTATTTGATCAGTCTATTCTCAGATAGTACGGTACATCTCACTTGAGAAATGTGTCAGAGGAAGAAAATTGTTGCATACATCTGCACTTGAAGAACGAATATTCATTCTGCCATGTCAATTTCTTGAAATATACGAGTAAGCTTAGTCAAAGGATTAACCCAACAGTTACTGTCATCAGATCATGCAAGTAAACCTAGCCAACTGCGAATTCCACAGCTTCTTCCTTGGGAACAACTTTATGATATCGTCGATGTCAAAAAACTTGGTCTTGCGTTTGTTCCAAGACATCCCATTACAGCATTTTCCCTGTAGGCTACTATTGATCTTTCCTTGAATCGTCTTTAACCTTTTTTCCTTCCTCTGACACCTATCGTCAAGTGAGATGTACTGCCTCATAATTAAGACTTGGAAGTTGATTACCTAAAAAAATACAAAAATGACCTGTAGAATGACCTTAAATTTATTAAAATATGACATTAACATTATACCGTAAAAAATGACTATGATTTTAATTATAAAATAGAAACAAAATAATAGTATACTTCCTTCTGTGGAAAATATATTGTCACCAAACTCAGTCACTAATTGTTGCAAAATACTTTGTCTGCTTAGTTTTACTTTCGGTATTTTTACGTCTTCACTTGTGTGATACAGTATGTTGACTGCGGGCACTGTGGCTGCAGTATTAGTTCTGTTGCGTTGAATGGGGGGAAGCACATAACACACGTGATCAGGAGTCAAGGCTATGCAACCATAAGGAAGACTATTTTAAGACGCAATCAAATTGCGTAAGCAATCTGCAGTAGGTTCTCGAATATAGACTATGACTACCAGTGACGGCTCGTGAACTTATGGATTGGGAGAGCTGCAGTAGATTTCGGAACATACAAATTTCACTTCTTGATACCGTTACTAATAAGTATAGGACAAAAATAAATGCACTACATATCGAAAAACCAAAACTTCCTGACTTAGTTGGGAGATCCCTGTGGGACCATTTGCTAATCCCTAAGAAAAACTAATACCATCGATTTCAGTCTGAATTTCAGATCGGCAGACACTCAACTTACAATCTACCAGTTCATTCTGAATTGTCTTAGAATAACCTTAAACAGTGGCATGTTCCAAATGATTTTTGAGAGGCTCGTTTAGATTACTCACGAACTGTAGCAACCCACGAAACACATCAGGGTTCTTCGAATCGTTTTTTCATCATGTCCCCTAAGGGGAAGTTCATATTGGCCACACAATTTGATACAATCAATATATTTTTTTTTTTTATAATTTCACGATTTTTCTCACTTCTTGATTATGTTTGAGAATGTCTGTTCTGTTCGTTTCACTTAATTGCACAGCAGTATGAGTTGCGTAACATAGACAATGAAACAACATTTTTCAGGTGAGACTGCGAAGATTCGTGCATTTTGCTTTTTAGGGGCAAATGTCCTAAATCTGTCACATCACTCCTAGTCCATGCAGCATCACCACCGAAGAGGAGGCAAGGAAAACAAAATACAGATTTTTTTTTCACATCCACGTAATCACAAATGCTTTGCGTAAATTTCATTGTTATACTTCCTTACATATATGCACTATTTCGGCTGGATGAAGCTTAAGTAAGATTTAAGTCGGGTAACGGACGACCCTTTAATTTCACTTCATTACAACAATATTCTCCGCAAGGGAAAGTTGAGAAAAATAAAATTAATATTCTGTAATTCACACACACTCATGCTTGCAAATTTGCACTGGTTAAGTTACGGTATTAAGACGTCACACCAAAGCAACACTCAGATATACTGATGGTCAACAATTTTCTAAAATGGAAAAGAAGTCTCTTTCGTATTTTACGTGCTATATTAAAAGGATTCTACTCGTGCAATCATTTTGAGTTAAGGCAAATATTAGGTTCTGCTGGAGGCTGGATATATACGTAATAATAAGGCAAAAGAGAATATTAATTTCGTTATATTAACTCGATAAGATTCTACAACAATAAGTATGTGAAAAGAAAATAAAAATTTTGTCATTAAGTTTCAAGGGAATAGAGGATTCATTTGACGCAGCATTACAATAGCGGTGTGGGAGGAGAAGAAAGATCCCTTGTGGCCTGGCTCTGCAAGCCACTGCAGCGAGATATGGGTTTTAACAGCTGCAGTTTCCCTCTGCTTCCCTTCACCTCTCTACCCCCTGACCATGCAAGACACACTCTCTATGAGCTGACCACCCTGCAGATCCCAGGACGACTTTAAATGCAGTGTCAATTCCAATACACTCGACGCGCAAAAAGATTATGCATAAGATAATAGTACATATTCCCAGCCAGATGAAATATAAAGCAATTTATCATAAAAGCTGTAACAATTCTTCTACAAATTAAAATAAATATTATTTTTATTTTCCTGTCAAAGCAGGGAGTGCTGCAGCTCCGCAGCTCTTATGGACGAGCCGCCCCTGATGACATGACCAATAGACAATAAAAGATAGAACAATGCAAAATAAAAGTAGGCTATTTAGTTCATGTTGAAGTGAAACGAGTTTGTATTGCATCCTGCATTGTCTGTGATGTCTGAGATAAAATATATTTCACCAACTTCGAGTCCTACTGATAATATAGTCCGGGTCAGCTTACTTAATACCCTAACGGTGAAACCTAACCATTTTTCCCCCATTACTACATATGCTAGTGGATTGTGGTGATTTTCTAGTTTGCAGGTTGAATTCTCTTTCGCCAACTTCGTTTCGAATTTCGATACTGACAAATACTACAAATGGTAGTGATTTTGAAACTGGTATGTTGGCAGCTGAGACAAATATCGACAATATTTGTCGGTACTGGAGTTCCATGAAAATAAAATTGTACTAGATTTCTGAGCCGGTTACTGGAGGCTAATGAAATTTGAACATACTAACAATTAATCAATATCAGTATTAATGTTAATACATCATAGTTATTTTGTGTGTTGGGTTGTGGTTATAATTCAAAATTATAATCACGTAAGTTTTCGGAGTTAGTACTAATAATTTCATGTGGTCAAACAAAATACGTTTTTAGGTTAGGTCTCGTGAGTCAATTGTTTATTGCCAGACAAAATACTTGACATGTTGATCCCTTTCCCGTATAGTTTGCCTACGAAAATATGTTACAAATTATTGAATTATTTAGAATAACCTTTCAACATAAAGTACGGTAAGTAAATAAGTAATTTAGTATGAAGGATCGTGTGATATCTGGTAACAATTGGCAACACTGACAAGACGGCAATATTTGCTGTTTAGGAACTGTTCTTATGTGATCCTCACTATAATAGATGTACATCAGCCAGAAACTTAGTCAGAGGTAGCTATTTAATTTATAATTAGGCCCATTTTGGATCAAACTTAGGCGCATAAATGAACTTCGTACTGATGGGGGACTCAAGACAAATTCGTCGGCCATTTCTTGCCCACGTTGAATAACATCTTAAGTTGAAATCTTCTTAAATAGAATGCTGCTAGTAGCCTGCTACAACTGTTAAAGCTTATTTAATATCCCATTGCTTCACACGTTTAACATTCCTACAACTGCGCATTTCTGTAATAACCTTATGCATGCAATGCAGGTATTGATTCATAAATGTTGAGTGAACTTATTTCACTGATGCTAAGTATGTTGCGTGGAGAATTTGATGACGTAATGAGTCCTCTCAATACGATGTTCTGATGTATTCAAATAATTTTATGCTAGTGTAGAGGTCCTTATAGTAGTTACTGTGTTTGCCAGTGAATCCGAGATTCGCGGGTTCGAACCCGGCCTAGGACGTTGGAATTTTAAGGGCGATTAAAATTCTTAGGAAAGCTTCATTCGGAAATAAAATGAGACGCTGGGTGCAATAACAGCTTAAGTTGAAAACCCATGTTTTGAGAAAAACAATGTCAAAATTTTAGAACAATGTAGAAATTTTAGTAGTACATAGACTCGCATCATTTGTTGTGTATCATATTTTAGACTTATAAATTATTCAAGTCCAATGTCAGTTATAATTTAAACACAACTTATTTTAAAATATTTTTAAATAAAGTACGAAAAAATTAAGTCGTTATTGCATAGAAATCTGAGACTTCCTAAATTAGAGTAGGCCTACCTAGGCATTAAAACCAGTAGAAAAATGTTATTTCACTAACATACACGAAATTTATTGAATGACTAATAAGAAATAATAATACATTAAGACTTCAAGTTATCGAAATATTATATAATAAGAATTTCAGCAGATAATGGCCTACCTTACATTTTTATGGAAATATCCTGTACAAACAAAATAACGTTTGTTTTAAATTTCTAGTAAGAAAAACAAAAGATGTATTAAGAAAATCAGTTCTGAAATTATGTTATAGATGAAAACTCCTCTACTATAGTGTCAAATATTCTTATTCATGATCATTGATTTCACTTTCAGGATGATTTTCATCCAGGACTGGTTAAGAATTCAAAATATTTCGAAGAGAACATGCATTTTCTGGTTTTAAGGAATTCAATAATGAAATAATACCATTCTTCTTTGATAATTTTAAGCCAAGACGAGGAGGATTTTTAGTGATATAGGTAAACTTGCGAATTCTAAATGAGGCAGTAGAGCAAGTGGACAGCTTCAAATACTTTGGATGTATACTAGAAGCAGTAACATGAGCTGCTGCCAGGAAATTAAAAGAAGGATAGCAAGGCCAAGGAAGCTTTTAATAGAAAAAGGAACATCTTCTGCGGACCTCTGGAAAAAGAACTAGCCTAAGGAAGTGACTAGTGCAGTGCTTTGTATGGAATGTGGCATTCTATATGGAGTAGAAACATGAGCATTGCGACGAAGTGAAGAGAAGCGAATAAAAACATTTGAAATGTGGATATGGAGGAGCATGGAGCGTGTGAAATGGACAGACAAAATAAGAAACGGAGCTGTTTTGGAAAGAGTGGGTGAAGAAAAAAAGATGCTGAAACTGATCAGAAAGAGGAAAAAGAATTGGTTAGGTCACTGGTTGAGAAGAAACTGCCTTCTGAAGGATGCACTGGAAGGAATGGTGAACGGGAAAAGAGTTCGGGGCAGAAGAAGATATCAGACGATAGACGACATTAAGATATGTGGATCATAAGCTGAGACTAAGAGGAAGGCAGAAAATAGGAAAGATTGGAGAAAACTGGGTTTGCAGTGAAAGACCTACTCTTGGGCAGAATACTTATATATGTATTATGTTATACTGAAAAAACTGAATGGTCGGAAAACAGTATTGTAAGTATACGATACTGTCAAAGACCCTGATGTATAAAACATGAGTGTAACATGTGTTTGTATTGAGAACTTTGAACCTTTCGACTTAGCACAGCACTTCACATAATGACCTCTCTGCCATTTAGAGCCAACGAAATGAAGTGCAATTTTTACAGTCGATAGAGAAGACATGGAAGATTATGAAAATGCTATCGCCGAAATAACGACGTAAGTAGATTTGAGCTGTTATTTCATCCAGTACCTCAAATAAAGATGGTAGTAGATTACGACACGTTTAAGAAAGACTGTGGCTTTCCGGAATACAGCACTGGCAACGGGAGGGCAGCAACATGCACCATTGCATGCACGAGACACTCAACCTTGACCCACACCAACTCCCCTTAAGCCAGATCTACTTTCCTCATCCAATTTGAGCCGATGGAGCTGGACTCGGTCTCTGGCGACCCTGACTACAGCATTGAGAATGACACGAGAAGCGACAAGCTCCTATTGCTTGTTTGAGTCTCTTGATCAGGTCCCATCCCCAGCTAATCTCAACCCAAATTCGCCTTTTTACCCCACCCCTTAGTGAAATGTATTCCGGGCTGTTAATAACATACCAGAATAATTATTAGCCCTACTAAACTATACTTGGATAGTGAAGTATAATATGTAGAACATTAGTGAGATCTGAAAATGAACTGTAGGTACACAAGAAACAGACATAATAACGAACATATTGGACAATGGTGTAGTATGTTTTAGTAACAAGTATTATTAGAAACAGCTTGTGTTCGATAAGTGTACTGAAAATCAAGAACAGAGTTGTAAAAGTGTCAATTTTTTAATGATCTAAATTAAATTGTTAGGTTTTAAAGGTGGTAATACTGACCAATTTAAATGGGGTCGAAAGTTAAATTAAGAGCGTGTACAAAAGGTATATCTAATTAATGTAATTGTGGTATTAGGTACAAAATTGTGAGGTCCACATTACATGGATGTAAATGCTGACATCAAATATATATCATATCATATCATATCATATCATATCATATCATATCATATCATATCATATCATATCATATCATATCATATCATATCATATCATATCATATCATATCATATCAATCATATCATATCATATTGTGACGCCCACGTGAGATTCGAACTCACGACCAGCGTCCCGCAAGAGAGCAGATCGCGCGGGCTCCACGGAGCACTGAGGGACGGCGCGCGGCGGAGAGAAGAGAGGGGAAAGTGCCTACGCGGCGAGGGAACTTGCGCGCGCATCTGGTGCTGGCAGAGAGGAGAAGGATCTGGATTGTTCTCGAGAGAGCTATCTCTGCACACCCGTAGAAATTTCTCGCAACTATGATTTTGCTATAAAAGAAGAAACGCGAGGGAACTCGGACAGTGTGTGTGTGATTCATTATTAGTTCAGTGAGTAAGCCAGTGAACAGAGCAAGCCAGCCAGTCTTGAGTGTGCGTCCGCAACTGTGTCAGCATCCGAAGGCCTGAGTTCGAGTGCAGTGGACCGCAGTTGGAGGGACCTGAGTTCGAGTACAGTGGACTCTGTCTGAAGGTCTGTGGTTCGAGATACTGTGAACTCGAGTGACTGAACTAGAAGAACTGTGAACTGAGAACTGACAGTTCTGATTTGTAAATAGTGCTTTGTAAATATTAGTTAAGATTAACAGTTCATTGTTGTTCGTAATAGTCCAAGTAAATTGTCATTGTCGTCAGTGGAGTGCACTAACGAATACTGTGTTACTGTGTGGAGAGCAAATCCTATTGTTGAGATAATAAAGCTAGATTGTTGTCTAGTAATAAAACGTTACAATATCATATCATATCATATCATATCATATCATATCATATCATATCATATCATATCATATCATATCATATCATATCAATTCATATTACTAAGCTATATTCCTATACTCCGGGATTGTTGACGGGGTTGGACTCAGCCGCATGGCTGACTCTGCATCCAGAGTGACGAGTGTTGCCAACAGCGCAGCGACTGAATCACATATACCGTCTGATCAGTTTGGGAAGACATAAAATAAAATACTCGCGATATGACCAAAGATGTTAAAGCGAATATAAATAACAGCGAGAGAAAGAAAATTAAAAAAAAATTGCTATAAAATTATAACAGGAGTGCTATAAAGTTATTTTAGTTCCAATATGACGTTAAAACACGAGAGTTTCGTCTCATAGTTTTCGCGAACAAAAGAAGTCAGATTGTCACTCAGCAATGAATGAATAAACAAAACGCCATTTACTGCAAGGCAACTACAAAATGCCTGTGTGTTAGTTTTTAATTAATTTGACTTGTCCTATATTTTTAGTGTTTTGACCACTTTTAATCTAAACTAATTTTAATAATTTTTGTCCAAAACTTGCAACTTTGAAACTGTTGCTCAGTTATGTAAGTAACATTCAACAAGTTTCAACTTGTTTAGAAAAAAAATGAAATGATAGATGGAGCTTAAATGGCTATTATATTATTGACAGACCATAAAACAAAACACACCACACGCGACTATCGATTTCCATAGTCTTGTCAGAAGGCCGTGCATTGCATTGTCTGTTACATCGCATACCTGACTTATATTACTTCTTGTAATGGAAATAATGCAGGAAACATTGTTGCTATCATCATCATAATTATCTATGTAAACAACGATTAATGCACGCTATTCTTAGACCAGTGTCGTGGGTTTGAATCTCGAGAAATATTATTATTATTATTATTATTATTATTATTATTATTATTATTAAGTAACTTGAACAAACTTTCTCACTTCTGTCCCTTTACTCCTTTAGCAATTAATTTTTGTGCATCCCAACTTGCAGTCCCTAGGCTTCAGCCTAGGATAGCCTAGCGGTAAATCCCTTCCCCATAGGCCTACTCATATATTGATGCCAACACAATATTGATGCAATGCCATTTCACTGATGGTTGTTACCAGGAATATTTTATGAAAACATGGCAGCCTCACTGTGATCTACAGAACGTTTAATTTAAAAGATGACCCTATATAAAAAGTTACAGCATACGTTGGAAATGATGTCCCTCCATTTCAGTGCATTTGTCCACACGTTTCACCATATTCCTAGAAACCTTACGAAGCACTCTGAGGTCTATACTTTGGATGACAAAGATAATGTTGATCTGTGATGTGAGAAATAAGAGCCATGTGAATCTTTTTCAAATCCATCAGATACCGAAATCACAAATTTACAGCAACTGTTTTTAGCACGGCCCTCTTGTACAATGATATAATTCACTGAACTTGATTTACGTGTTTATTTCTTTCTTTGTTTATTTATTTATTAACTTACTTAGGCCTATTTTATTTATTTATTTACTTATCTATTTATTTATTTATTTATTTATTTATTTATTGTCCACATCTGTGGAGTAACGGTCAGCGCGTCTGGTCGCGAAACCAGGTGGCCCGGGTTCGAATCCCGGTCGGGGCAAGTTACCTGGTTGAGGTTTTTTTCGGGGGTATCCCTCAACCCAATACGAGCAAATGCTGGGTAACTTTCGGTGCTGGACCCCGGACTCATTTCACCGGCTTTATCATCTTCATTTCATTGAGACGCTAAATAACCTAGATGTTGATACAGCGTCGTAAAATAACCTAATAAAAATTTATTTATTTATTTATTTATTTATTTATTTATTTATTTATTTATTTATTTATTTATTTATTTATTTATTTATTTATTTGTTTGTTTATACGTCATCTTTATTGTTGGAATTGCATACACAGACGACATTCCGTATGGCCGGGTGGTTTTTTTCGGCAAATACTGCGACGCACATAACCTCCTAAAATATAAAAATAAATGATGGTGATGAACCAGCCAACATAATAATTAATAAGCATTGGCTGCACAATTGTGGAACGTGTGAAATGGACAGACAGAATAAGAAATGAAGTTGTGCTAGAAAGAGTTGGTGAAGTAAGAATAATGCTGAAATAGATCAGGAACAGAAAAAGGAATTGGCTGGGTCACTGGCTAAGGAGAAACTGCCTACCAAAGGATGCACTGGAAGAAATGGTGAACGGAAGAAAAGTTCGGGGCAGGAGAAGATATCAGATGATAGATAACATTAGTTTCCGAACTGCCCTGAATGTAAGCAACACACACGACATAGGAAACGGAGAAGTTATCTAGAACCAGAGAAATGCCTGGAATCTATACTAAATGCATCACTTGAAAGGCAAAGAAGAAGACTAATTATAAGGTGTATATGGAGAGATTCTAGGAAAAGTCGCAATAGGTCCTTGTCATGTTTGCACAAAATCACTTGTAGAAGCTCAGGTCTTAAAGAGAATTTGACGCTGTATGATAGATTGACTCAACAGGCATGGAAGCAATGATCTAAGCGACAAGCGTATGTATGTTTAACAGTACAATAAATACAAGTGCAGTGCGGGAATATATTGATTGCATATTCTACGCCAGGGATGTCAAAGCGCCTGTATTGCGTGCTATCAAGAACCCGCACAATATTTCCTTAAGAGCGATGATTGTACGAGAGAGAGAGAGAGTCAAAAAGTAACCATAATAATTGTGTAATTAATTGAATACGTACAATAAGACTACAAACACTTCATCACTTTTAGCATAGTATAACAGGAACACTTGCATTGAACGTACTGGAAACTATGTTGAAAAGTGATGAAGTGTTTGTAGTCTTATTGTACGTATTCAATTAATAAAACAATTATTAAGGTTACTTTTTGACTCTCCCTCGTGCTTCTATCTTGTTGAAAAGTGAACCTTGATGGATTTGTATTGCTTGTAGTATCAGCACGTAATAGTAGAAGTAATAATAATAATAATAATAATAATAATAATAATAATAATAATAATAATAATAATAATAATAATAACAACAACAATAATGATTTATTCTAACTGGCAGAGCCAAGGCCATTCGGTCTTTTCTTCAATTCAACCAGTATGATACAGAATTACTACATTGCTATAAACAAAACATAATTAATATAATACAATACAATACAATACAATACAATAATTTAAATAATACAATAACAATTCTTTTTTATCTTCCCAAAACGACAATAAAACAATTATGTACTACTACTACTACTACTACTACTACTACTACCACCACCACCACCACCACCACCACCACCACCACCACTACTACCACCACCACCACCATCACCACTACTACTACTACTACTACTACTACTACTACTACTACTAATAATAATAATAATACTAATAATACTTACTTACTTACAAATGGCTTTTAAGGTACCCGAAGTTTCATTGCCGCCCTCACATAAGCCCGCCATCGGTCCCTATCCTGTGCAAGATTAATCCAGTCTCTATCATCATACCCCACCTCCCTCAAATCCATTTTAATATTATCCTCCCATCTACGCTCGGTCTCCCCAAAGGTCTTTTTCCCTCCGGTCTCCCAACTAACATTCTATATGCATTCCTGGATTCGCCCATACATGCTACATGCCCTCCCCATCGCAAACGTCTGGATTTACTGTTCCTAATTATGTCAGGTGAAGAATACAATGCGTGCAGTTCTGCGTTGTGTAACTTTCTCCATTCTCCTGTAACTTCATCCCTCTTAGCCCCAAATATTTTCCTAAGCACCTTATTCTCAAACACCCTTAACCTATGTTCCTCTCTCAGAGTGAGAGTCCAAGTTTCACAACCATACAGAACAACCGGTAATATAACTGTTTTATAAATTCTAACTTTCA
The DNA here is from genome assembly GCF_040183065.1 of Periplaneta americana. Taxonomy (NCBI): domain Eukaryota; kingdom Metazoa; phylum Arthropoda; class Insecta; order Blattodea; family Blattidae; genus Periplaneta; species Periplaneta americana. The sequence goes on from NC_091124.1 coordinate 19,544,499, forward strand.
GATTTTTGGACAGCAAACTGGATGATAAGAGCTTCTCAACCGAATAATAACACGCATTTCCCATATTTATTCTGCGTTTAATTTCCTCCCGAGTGTCATTTATATTTGTTACTGTTGCTCCAAGATATTTGAATTTTTCCACCCCTTCGAAGGATAAATCTTCAATTTTTATATTTCCATTTCGTACAATATTCTGGTCACGAGACATAATCATATACTTCGTCTTTTCGGGATTTACTTCCAAACCGATCGCTTTACTTGCTTCAAGTAAAATTTCCGTGTTTTCCCTAATCGTTTGTGGATTTTCTCCTAACATATTCACGTCATCCGCATAAACAAGAAGCTGATGTAACCCGTTCAATTCCAAACCCTGCCTGTTATCCTGAACTTTCCTAATTGCATATTCTAAAGCGAAGTTAAAAAGTAAAGGTGATAGTGCATCTCCCTGCTTTAGCCCGCAGTGAATTGGAATAGCATCAGATAGAAACTGACCTATACGGACTCTGCTGTATGTTTCACTGAGGCACATTTTAATTAATCGAACTAGTTTCTTGGGAATACCAAATTCAATAAGAATATCATATAATACTTCCCTCTTAACCGAGTCATATGCCTTTTTGAAATGTATGAATAACTGATGTACTGTACCCTTATACTCCCATTTTTTCTCCATTATCTGTCGAATACAAAAAATCTGATCAATAGTCGATCTATTACGCCTAAAACCACACTGATGAGCCCCAATAATTTCATCTACATACGGAGTTAATCTTCTCAAAATAATATTGGACAAAATTTTGTACGACAACAACAAAAGTGATATTCCTCGAAAGTTACCACAGTTGGTTTTGTCCCCCTTCTTAAAAATAGGTACAATTATGGACTCCTTCCATTGTTCTGGTACAATTTACTTTTCCCAAATAGCAAGTACAAGTTTATAAATTTCGCTATATAATGCACTCCCACCCTCTTGTATTAATTCTGCTGGAATTTGATCGATACCTGGAGACTTGTACTTTTTCAGATTTTCTATCGCAATTTCGACTTCCGAAAGCGTGGGTTCGGGTATAAATGGCTCAGCAGTTTGTATTTCAATTTCGTCCCGATCATAATAATAATAATAATAATAATAATAATAATAATAATAATAATAATAATAATGGTTTATCCTAACTTGCAGAGTTAAGGGCATTCGGTCATCTCTTCAATTCAACCAGTATGATACAGAATTACTACATTGGTATAAACAAAATATAATTAATATAATATAATTCAATACAATAATTTAAATAATACAATAACAATTCTTTTTATCTTCCCAAAACGACAATAAAACAATTATGTACTACTACTACTACTACTACTACTACTACTACTACTACTACCACCACCACCACCACCACCGCCACCACCACCACCACTACTACTACTACTACTACTACTACTACTACTACTACTACTACTACTACCACCACCACCACCACCGCCGCCACCACCACCACTACTACTACTACTACTACTACTACTACTACTACCACCACCACCACCACCACCGCCACCACCACCACCACTACTACTACTACTACTACTACTACTACTACTACTACCACCACCACCACCACCGCCACCACCACCACTACTACTACTACTACTACTACCACCACCACCACCACCACCGCCACCACCACCACCACTACTACTACTACTACTACTACTACTACTACTACTACCACCACCACCATCACCACCGCCACCACCACCACTACTACTACTACTACTACCACCACCACCACCACCACCACCGCCACCACCACCACTACTACTACTACTACTACTACTACTACTACTACCACCACCACCACCGCCATCACCACCACTACTACTACTACTACTACTACTACTACTACCACCACCACCACCACCGCCATCACCACCACTACTACTACTACTACTACTACTACTACCACCACCACCACCACCACTACTACTACTACCACCACCACCACCAACACCACTACTACTACTACTACTACTACTACTAATAATAATAATAATGTCATACTACCTAAATATAATGAAATATTAAATTCGATCATGATTATGATTATAACACAGGCGCTTTGACATCCCTGTTCTACATGGACCATATGCAGAGACTAAGATGAAGGCGGAAAATAGGAAAGATTGCAGAATGCTGAGTTTGCAGTGAAAGACCTGCCTTTGGGCAGAACACTATGAATGAATAAATGAGGTTTGCCATTCCATTTGACCAATGCAGCAGCTTCAGGAAATGCTACGATACACATAAGCTTTCAAATAAAACATCAAATGAGGATGGACCGCCAACATAATAATTAAGCACAGGTAACACATTTCATTTATTACTTATTTACTTGGTTATTTAACAACGCTGTATCAACTACGAGGTTATTTAGCGTCGATGGAATTGGTGATAGGGATATGATTTTGGCGAGATGAGGTCGAGAATTCGCCATAAATTACCTCACATTTGCTTTACGATTGGGGAAAACCTAGTAAAAAACCCAACCAGGTAATCAGCTCAAGCGGGAACTGAACCCGCGCCCGAGCGCAACTCCGGATCAGCAGGCAAGCGCCTCACCCGACAGAGCTAAGCCGGTGACACATTCCATTTGATAAATGTTGTAGCAAAACCATGAATGAAGTCCACACCTGTGGCATAACGGCTAGCGCGTCTAGTCGCGAAACCAGGTGGCCCGGGTTCGATTCCCGATCGGAGCAAGTTACCCCGTTGAGGTTTTTTCCGGGGTTTTCCTTCAACCCAATATGAGCAAATGCAGGGTAACTTTCGGTGTTGGACGCCGGACTCATTTCATCGGCATTATCAATTATCACATTCATCTCATTCAGACGCTAAATAACCTAAGATGTTGGTTGATAAAGCGTCATAAAATAATCAACTAAAAAAATAAATAAAAAAACCATGAATGAACAAATGAAGCTCCTTAACTAATAAATGCATTGCGGGTGGCAAAGACGCAACTCATAAGGGGCAATGTTTTAATATTTGTTACAATTTTCCTCGAGTGGTACGCAGACAAATGTCATTCTTTTGCCTATCAACTAGTAGTTATGCAAATTAAGCTTTCAGGAATAACTCCCTGTAAAGTTAATTTGAATAATTTCGAGGGAAAAATTGTTCCGGGGCCGGGTATCGAACCCGGGACCTTTGGTTAAACGTACCAACGCTCTCCCACTGAGCTACCCGGCCCCGGAACAATTTTTCCCTCGAAATTATTCAAATTAACTTTACAGGGAGTTATTCCTGAAAGCTTAATTTGCATAATACACGTCACTGTACGTAACAGAAAACCACAATTTAAAAGTCACACAGAGTTAGAGTGCACTCAAATGTTGGTTGCTTGACGGTTGTCAGCCCACTTTGAGGTCTGTGGATATATAGGGAAAAATTGGATCGGTGTCGGGTAGAGTTCCCGGGTAGCTCAGTGGGAGAGCGTTGGTACGTTTAACCAAAGGTCCCGGGTTCGATACCCGGCCCCGGAACAATTTTTCCCTCGAAATTATTCAAACTAGTAGTTACTTGGCCTTCCTAACAGGTCACACACCCCTGACGTGACTGAGTAAGAACTGAAGTCGTGAACTCACAAGCTCGATCTTCAATTGTTTATTAATGAGAAATAACGACTGAATTCGCTTCACACGCCTTAAAAGTTTGCCTGACCTGTAGGTCGCAAGGCGATGGCAATGTTTTGAAGTTCGTTGCTATGGCAACCATGGCGAGTGTACGCTAGGCTGGTCGTCGGCTAAGGCAGTGTCGTGATCGAGACTGCTGGGAAATGCATATTTGTTGCGTTTTTTTGGTCGGAATGAAGTAGATTCCTCGTGGAGTTGTTGCAATGGGATCGGAAGACTGCTCCTGGGTTTTCGACTCTCTGGTGGGGTTCCTTCAAGGCCCGATCTGGAACGCTCCTATTCTGACTTTCATTGAACAGAAATCTTCAAGTAAGTGACATTATTTCTTTTTTTAAGTTACATGAGTTTAGTTAATTTTCGAAGAGGAAACAGACATGGTTAAATTATTTATAGTTCAGTTTTTTTTTAATTTATTGAGTATGCCCCAACGAGTATAACTCATATGTAGGGGCTATACAAGAACACATACATATGTTTTACGATGCAATTGAAAACGTCATGAAACTACAGTCTGTGAAAAACAATAACACAAGAATTTATTAAAGAAATAAAGCAAAATAAGAACAGATAATAAGATGACATAAAGTTTTGGGCAGAAAGAAGAAAAAGTTTGAAACCATGAAATAAATAAATCAACTGAGAATTAAAATAAATAATCTTCCCAAAAACCGTATAGACCAGTTTCTATCTGATGCTTGTCCAATTCACTGTGGGCTAAAGAAGGGAGAATCACTATCACCTTTACTTTTTAACTTCGCTCTAGAATATGCCATTAGGAAAGTTCAGGATGATAGACAGGGTTTGGAGTTGAATGGGTTACATCAGCTTCTTGTCTATGCAGATGACGTGAATATGTTAGAAGAAAATCCATAAACGATTAGGGAAAACGCGGAAATTCTAGTTGAAGCAAGTAAAGCGATAGGGTTGGAAGTAAATCCCAAAAAGACTAAGTATATGATTATGTCTCCTGACCAGATTACCTGGTTGGAACTATAAAAATTGGAGATTTATCTTTCGAAGAGGTGGAAAAATTCAAATATCTTGGAGCAACAGTAACAAATATAAATGATACTCGGGAGGAAATTAAACGCAGAATAAATATGGGAAATGCGTGTTATTATTCGGTTGAGAAGCTTTTGTCATCTAGTCTTCTGTCAAAAAATCTGAAAGTTAGAATTTATAAAACAGTTATATTACCGGTTGTTCTGTATGGTTGTGAAATTTTGACTCTCACTTTGAGAGAGGAACAGAGATTAAGGATGTTTGAGAATAAGGTTCTTAGGAAAATATTTGGGGCTAAGAGGGATGAAGTTACAGGAGAATGGAGAAAGTTACACAGCGCAGAGTTGCACGCATTGTATTCTTCACCTGACATATTTAGGAACATAAAATCCAGACGTTTGAGATGGGCAGGACATGTAGCACGTATGGGCGAATCCAGAAGTGCATATAGAGTGTTAGTTGGGAGGCCGGAGGGCAAAAGACCTTTGGGGAGGCCGAGACGTAGATGGGAGGATAATATTAAAATGGATTTGAGGGAGGTGGAATATGATGGTAGAGTCTGGATTAATCTTGCTCAGGATAGGGACCAATGGCGGGCTTATGTGAGGGCGGCAATGAACCTTCGGGTTCCTTAAAAGCCAGTAAGTAAGTAAGTAAGTAATCTTCCCAAAAACGTATTTTTAAACAATTCTTAAAACACCGGCAATTTGGTAAAATTCTATGTTCTAAAGGAAGTTGGTTAGAAGTTGTTATTAAAAAATGGTTAAGTCCTTTCGTTCCATAAGTTACTGAGCTATGCTGAGAAAAAATATATTGTCTTTTTGTCTTGTTAAATAAGTATGTATATCTTTATTAAACTGAAATATATTACTATGCATTAAATTGTTTATTTTTAATTACGAAAAATTCTCTTTAACCCGATTTACTTATTTTATTTATTTGTTTTATTTTATATATTCACATTTTTATTAGTATATTGCATTTTATCACGACCTTATTTAATTTAATTTACACAATTTTTACAATCTATATTGAAATTATAATGAAAATAAAGAATAATTTGCAAAAACTATCAAATACATTAAGAATACAGAAACACAAAATATTAAAACATAAAGTTAAGTTATATTCACTCCAGAATGAGCAACATTCGTGTATGTGGGTCAATATTGCAGTATAGATAGACAAAGAGAAGAAGAAAATGTAAACAATAAATTTAAGTAATTGAAACAAGACAGGTCTTGTATAAATTACAAACAAAACTGTATATGATAAGATAAGTAATTACAATTGGAAGTTCGTTTGTTTTCTTGTTAATTTGCTGATTTGTTATTTGTTTGTTTGTCAAGTTTATTCGTTAAATGTTTTATACACGCTTTAACGTCTAAGTCATATCGCGTGTGGAGGATCTGCGGGTATGTCAGTAGACCACGAACTACTGTTGTGATTCTATTTCTATTGTGATATGTTATTTATTTTAACTGATAATTTTATTAATGATTATGTTGATTAAGGCGGTGATGAATCATGGTATGATGTAAAATTCCATTTGGAAATTGTCTTTCTGACTGAGAGAAACCATGAAAAACCTGTCAGATTGATCGATCATGGGGATTGAACTCGGGTCCTTCCGAATGAGAGTCTAGTGCGTTAAAACTAATCCATCTCGATCCGTGTTTCTTTATTATTTATTAATTTACAATATTTTTATCACTGACCTATATAACGTAACACACAGATATTGCACAATGTAGTGCACTTTCCAATATGCAATGTTCAGTTTATGAAATCTACATTGTTTTATTATTATTATTATTATTATTATTATTATTATTATTATTATCGTCGTCATCATCATCATCAGTTCCTTTGAAAGTTAGTAAGTCGGTTTAAAATCTTCGATTTGACAGAAAATTCTGTGTACTATTTTATGAAAGTAAATAAAAAAATAACAAAAATTGTTGTATATAAGTACCTTTGTAAATACGAGGGGGATCCAGGAAATAACGACCGTTCGCGCACACCCGCCACGTAGCTGACTCCCCTTCCTTGTTTGAAGGTCAACTGGCTTCCTTAACATGTGTTCTCATAATGTTGTGAGTACTGGTTGCAACAAGTCGCCATTGTGCATTTTGTGTTACTTCAAAATGAACGACGTGATTGATAATCCCGCCGACTGTGAGGTGAGGAGTGTGATTCGATTTTTGAATGCCCGACATTTGAAACCTGCAGAAATTTACCGGCAATTGAAAGAAGTGTATGGTGATACTGTAATGAATGAAAGAAATGTGAGAAAATGGTGCGAAATGTTCAACAATGGGCGAACAAATGTCCACGATGAAACTCTACCCGGACGCCCATCACTCATCACAGAAGACCTGAAGACTAAAGTGAACGACAGAATCTTGCAAGACAGGCGCACATCACTCGACGAATTGCATATTGCCTTTCCTGACATTTCTCGTTCTTTGCTTGGTGAAATTGTGTCGCAACATCTTGGCTACCACAAAATCTGTGCACGATGGGTTCCACGGTAATTGAGTGACCAACACAAAACTCAGAGAATGGCTTCAGCATTGACATTCTTGATGCGATATCACACAGATGGAGACGCCTTTCTTGATCAAATTGTGACTGGTGATGAGACCTGTGTGTCTCACAACACCCCAGAGACCAAGCGCCAATCACGTCAGTGGCATCATCCCTTATCACCCAAGAAACCGAGAAAATTCAAACAGACTCTCTCAACACAAAAAGTCATGGCTACTGTCTTTTGGGATCGCAAAGGTGTTCTTTTACTGGATTTCATGCCAAAAGGCACTACGATCAATGCAAATCGTTATTGTGAGACTTTACGAAAACTACGGCGAGCCATCCAAAACAAGAGGCGAGGAATGCTTTTGAGAGGAGTTGTGCTTCTTCACGACAACGCCCGCCCGCACACTGCTGCTTCAACTCGAGAATTGCTGGATCAATTCGGTTGGGAAATCTTTGATCATCCGCCCTATAGTCCAGACCTTGCTCCTAGCGATTTTCACCTTTTCACTAAGCTGAAAGACTTTCTGGGTGGTACGCATTTTGGAAGTGATGAAGAGTTGAAGAAGACAGTGAACACCTGGCTTAATGAACTGGCGGCAGAGGAGTATAACACGGGAATTCTAAAGCTAGTGAACAGATACGACAAATGTTTAAATGTAGGTGGTGATTATGTAGAGAAGTAAAGGAAGCTTCAGTTAAGTAACAGACTTTGTTTTTCAAATATATATATATATATATATATATATATATATATATATATATATATATATATATATATATATATATATTATGTAGAGAAGTAAAGGAAGCTTCAGTTAAGTAACAGACTTTGTTTTTCAAATATATATATATATATATATATATATTTTAATTATTACAACAAAACGGATCCCCCTCATAGTATAATTTTATGAATGAAGTTAAATGTCTTTTTGGCACTCCTACATGGAAACTGCTTTTTTCATAACACATTATTTGTTAGAAAGTTCTTCTTTGCTGTACGCGTACGACAAAAACATTGTTACGATTCATTTTTCCGTATGAATACCGCTTCAGATGCAGCTTATTCAGATGAAATTTTTTTTGATCTGGAAGGTGCCAAGTCAAGGAGATACTTTATTCCTTTGAATTTATTGTAGGGCATCGAACCTGGTGATAAGGCAGTAGGCTCTTTCTACCAAGAACATTCGGTAAGCTGTTGACTTCATGTAGGATCTGGTATCTGTGTTTCAGTTTTCGAACCTGGCGACTCGGAGCATGAAGACGAATACAAGAAAATCCACGAGGAGTACAAGGACCTGGTGAGTGAACCGATTTTTGGTCTTATGTAGCAATTAGTTTTTCATTTTTGACATTTTCCCGCACCCATTCCTCGATCCGTGGTGAAACAAAAAATGACGGAATTTCAATTAATTTCAAATTCTTGCTATAACAATACTATGCTAATGCTATTAGTAGTTAGGCCATGAGCTAATGCAATTTGCATGACCATGATCGATAACATAACTTCTCCCCGCTAAGAGAATGAGGACACTGAAATTGTGTATAGAATTAGCAGTGCCGTACGGCCTCTCTCAGTAATATCCCGGCATCGAGAGCAGGTACAGAAATGTGCGCCACTCGTTTGATCATTGCGAGTTATCTAATATTAAAGTGATAATAGACACCTACGATACACTTTGAGTGAACCTTAGTGAAAAATTTGTTGTGGGCTGTGACTAATTTCAGATGTACTGTGAACAGATGCTGATACTTGTAAGTTCCATATGTATTATTTTTTTGTAATCATAGAGTGATGGTGGATTAAGAAATGGAACACATCTAATCCACCATAACGTGAACAAAGATTGATGAAATAAATAAATAAATAAATAAACAAACAAACAAACAAATAAACAAACAAATAAATAATAAGTAAATAAATAAACAAATATATAAACAAAAAACAAATAAATAAACAAACAAACAAACAAACACTCAAATAAATAAACAAATAAATAAACAAACAAACAAATAAATAAATAAACAAATCAATAAATAAACAAATAAATAAATAAACAAATTAATAAACAAATAAATAAATCAATAAATAAATAAACAAATAAACAAACAAACAAATAAATAAACAAATAAATGAATGAATAAACAAATAAATAAACAAACTACTAAATAAATAAACAAATAAATAAATAAACAAATAAATAAATAAATCAATAAAAACAAACAAATAAATAAACAAGTAAATAAACAAATAAATAAATAAACAAACAAATAAATAAATAAACTAATTAATTAATTAATTAATAAACAAATAAATCAATAAATAAATAAACAAATAAATAAATAAACAAAAAATAAATAAATAAACAAATAAATAAATAAGTAAATAAACAAACAAATAAATAAACAAACAAATAAATAAACAAATAAACAAACAAACAAATAAATAAACAAACAAATAAATAAATAAACAAATTAATTAATTAATTAATTAATAAACAAATAAATCAATAAATAAATAAACAAATAAACAAATAAATAAACAAAAAATAAATAAATAAACAAATAAATAAATAAGTAAATAAACAAACAAATAAATAAACAAATAAACAAATAAATAAACAAACAAACAAATAAATAAACAAATAAATAAACAAACAAACAAATTTATAAATAAATAAACAAACAAACAAATAAATAAATGAATAAAAACAAATAAATAAATAAACAAATAAATAAATAAGTAAATAAACAAACAAATAAACAAACAAATAAATAAACAAACAAACAAACAAATAAATAAATAAACAAACAAGCATACAAATAAGTAAATAAATAAGTAAATAAACAAATAAATGAATAAACAAACAAGCAAATAAATAAATAAATAAACAAATAAGTAAATAAATAAATAAGTAATAAAATAAATAAACAAACAAATAAATAAATAAGTAATAAAATAAATAAACAAACAAATAGGTAAATAAATAAACAAACAAATAAATAAGCAAATAAACAAATGAACAAATAAATAAGCAAATAAATAAATAAATACATTTCAGATGTCGAGATATTACTGAGGCAGGCCTACGATTAATTTTATACGCAAATTCAACGCTCTCACGCCCGTAGCGAGATGTTGCGTTCTTGGACATGGTCACACAAGTTATATTGGTTCATGTCCTAACCACTAATAACATTACCATTCAGCTGTCTTTTTACGGTAAGAATTTGAAATTCAATATTTTTTGTTTGTTTACGGTCCCCGG